>NW_004949138.1:1811406-1825375 GCF_000317375.1 Microtus ochrogaster | reverse complement strand
CAAAACAACTCTGAGAACCCATTTTATACCTGTAAGAATGGCCCAGATACAAAGCACTGATGACAACTTATGCTGGGGATGTTGTAAGGTAAAGGGAATACTCCTGTATTGCTGGTGGGAATGCTAGCTGGTACAGCCCCTTTGGATATCAGTATGGCAGTTTCTCAGAAAATTAGGAAACAACATTTCTCAGACCCAGCAATACCACTTTTGGGTATATACCCAAAGGATGCTCAATCGTGCTATAAGGAGATGTGCTCAACTATGTTCATACCAGCATTGTTTGCCATATCCAGAACCTGGAAACAACCTAAATGCCCCTTGACCAAAGAATGGATAAGGAAAATGTGGTACATTTACACAATGGAGTACTACACAGCAGAAAAAAATAATGACATCTTGAAATTTGCCAAATGGATGGAGCTAGAAAGCATCATATTGAGTGAGGTAACCCAAACTCAGGAAGACAAATATCATATGTACTCACACCTAAGTGGTTTTTAGACATAAAACAAACAAACAAAAAAACCAACCCACAAATCACAAACCCAGAGAACCTAGACAACAATGAGGACCCTAAGAGAGGCTTACATAGATCTAATCTACATGCGAAGTAGAAAAAGACTAGATTTCCTGAGTAAATTGGGAGCATGGGGACCGTTGGTGAAGGTTGAAGGGAGGGTGGAGGCAGGGAAGGGAGCAGAGAGAAATGTATAGCTCAACAAAATCCATTAAAATATTGCATTGATGGTTACATGGGTATCTTCAAATTACTTTGTCCTTAGCTTTGACTTGCTTTGGGTACACAGGGGGCTACAGCTCACTAGTCTCCATGGGTTTCTCAAACTTATACAGTTTGTCATCATAAACAGGATAGACATTACCTACAAGCAAACCTTATTAACTTCCGTAAACACAATTCTGTCCTCAAAACTTTTTCTTTGCAAAAATTTGTCTCTCAGATTTGTTCTATATCCACACTTCTGTGTAGAAATTAGTATGCCATTGATGCTTAAGGTGATGATATGATCACAATGATTTTTATTTAGTCCCTTCAACATACTACTGAATAATTAAGAGACAATAAAATTTATCTTCTAACAATCCTGTTGAATATGTCGTTGTGAATACACTGCAGTACCCTGATGCTGCAGACAAGTGTTCATTGTATTTTGTCTTTTAAAATAAGTCTTTTAAGAGTTAAAATTGAGCCCCATTCTATTTGCATTGTTTAGAAAATTGGAAAGAACATTTGGCAAGCTTCCTGTAATTTCTAATAGCCTTGGAGAACTTGTATTCTGGGGAGGGTTGTTGGTAAGAAACAAAGTGTAGAGAATCAATTTGGGATGCTATTAACTGGAGGCCAGCACACACTAAATACCACTGTGTTTCACAACAGCTCCTCCTACAGAGGACACAGTAGAGAGAAGAAATGCCTTGGCAAACCTCTGGGTGATCCCTGTGAAAGCACATGCTCTCAGGACACGTACATTTATCAAATGACTTGCACAATTTCTTTCTCAGCTGATATTACAGACATGACACAATTACTAGATTTATTAATTCCTTGTTGCAGGGTCTATCTATTTCCCAATGTAATGGACTGATGCATATTACATTAACTCTAACATCTGGGGCTCTACACCCACCCCACCAAGAGATTTATCGAGACACAAAAACACAACTTTTCCCTTTGTCTCAATGTGAATCTGCTTTCCTTTTCCACATTTTATGTTACCTTTCTCTCTCTCTATCTCTCTCTGGAACTCAACAGGCTTTTCTGACCAAGGAATGCAACAAAGTGTTTGATTTACATCCTCTTTTTGTCTCTGCTTGTATTTTACTTTCCATCCTCACATTTCTTCCTGAAACCAAGATGAGTGAGAGGAGATGGATGGATTATCTATTTTCCTCTCCATCTTCCAAGTCTTCAGAGAAGCACCAATCACCATTCAAGTTGTCAAGAATTCTATCAAGATCCAGGAGCAGGGCTCAAAAGTGCACAACAGCATATGGTTCTCACATTAGATCCAGGGTCTGGGGGCCACTTCATCTTCCGGTGGAGCTAAGAGCACAGGCAGAGAACATGATGGTCATATGTATTCTGGGACCCCTGTCCTCTCCTCGCACCTGCTCACATAAATGCCTTCTGCTATTATTATTCTTGTTGCTTGAGAATCTTCTATTGGCAATTGTGCTTTGCAGCTCTCTCATACTTTCTTTTATTCTTGTTGTTCAACCTTGTGTGTCAGGATCCTTCTAAAGCAAACATTCATGGCAAAGGGCTCAACCTCTTAGGCAGTGCTCTCAATCTTGCTTGTTTTTTATTGCCATAAAAAGGAGATACTGGGCTAGAAAGTGGGATTCTCAGACAGCCTTTGATTGTCTGAGAGGCAACACCATAGTCATCTCGAATGATTGGCACCATTCTAAACTAAAGGGGCAGTCAGGGTCTTAGTCATTTATTTATTTACTTTTTCTATCACACAAGAATCTGTAAGACAAGTTGTAAAATCTGTGCCAAAGTTATAATATCTTTTTACTTTGTTTTCAAAATAAGTTATAAATCTGGATTTCCTTTTAAATTATTCCTACTTGTGAATACTGGCATCTAATGCACATGTTTTCAGAAGTGTAGTAAAAGCAGGCCAGGAGCCATATGTGGTGTGGTTGATGAAACTGCTGGACTGACAGAGTCAGCCCTGGTTTGGAACTCTGGTTTTCATTTGACTTGCCAAAAAATACCAGGGAAGTTTGTCAGGATCACACGTTTGGCATCGCTTTTCCTCTTCCCTGGATTCTGAACCTGTGCTCCCTGAGCACTCCCTAGCCTCTCTTGAATATCCTCATCCATTTGGTTTCAATTAATCAGATGTTTCATTGAGCATCTCTGGCAAGTGAGATGCCATACAAGATGTCACATCCTAAAAGGCAGGTTTGTTATTGAGAACAGGATAGGCTGTTGCAAAACTTCTCAGAAGTAGTGGTAGTTTAAAAAGTATATTAGGTTTTGTTTTTCATGTGAAATATAGAAGGACATAACTCATCTCCATAGTGTCAGAAACACTTTCTATGATGATTCTGTCACCGCTATGGTTTGAACTGGGCCTCATAGTCCAAGCAAAAGAGCACAGAATCTACTCCCTGCCGTCAGCCGTGCTACAAGTCTGTTCTGAGCCTGTACTGCCTGTGATGGTGAGGTGCAGGTGAGCACCTGAAATTAATGTCCTCTCAGTTTACTGTGGCAAAGCAAACAAGCCTGTCACAGAAGACATATGGGATTCCCATTGGCCCTTTACAGAAGTGCCATGTCTCATGCTTCTAGTCAAATTCTGTCAGTCACCACCAACCCCACAACCCAAATTTAGCGGCAAATGAAGGTGGCGAATGAGAATTCCTATGTGTGATTAGTGGCCACTCACAGTCTTCGCCCTTTTCATTCCGCCACTAGAATTGAACTATCTCTCTATTCTTCCTGTTTTCATCCGTTACTCACTAATTCAGACAAGTGGAATGGAAATGTTCGGGAAATGCTGCTTCTTGTCCAGAGTACTTACATAGCATTCGGCAAGAGCATGCAAACAAACAATAAATTGGCCAAAGAAAACCTGGATGGAGTTGTAATGTGGTATTACTCAGAAACACTGAGAATGTCTTTACCTCTTTTAATATGACTAGTGTTGCTAGAGGACCAGATAGTCTTGGCTAGGCACATTCAACAAAATACTTATTCCATAAGATGGCCTTCCAGAAGCAGAGCAGGTTCAGAAGTTGAAGCTCTGAAAGAGGTCCTGAAGAGGTGTTACAACTTTCAAGAGTGTTTGATAGTCTTCTAGAGAACCAGAATTTAATTTCCAAAGTTGTGTGATTCACAACTGCCTGTATCTCCAGCTCCAAGAGTTGTGACCCCTTTTTCTGGGCTCTGTCTACACCTGCACTTAACATGGCAGACACCCCCAAAGACATATACACATAACTAAGAATACGAAAGTCTAAAAAGCTAATTCCTGAGAGAGATCTCATCCTAAAAGTTGTGTGAAACCCAGCATGTCCCAGACAAAGCATGTCTCTTCTAAGATTTCACATTGGCAGGGTACACGGATCCATAACTGGAACTCCAGCAAAGACAAACACTGCAGTCATCACACTCCCTTCCATCCATATTCATAGTAGGAGTTTCTAGTTATTTCACTCCTGGGTTATGCCCAGGATAGATCCCTAGAATATCATTTTATCTAGCACAATTTTAATTTCTTCTGATTAAATTATTCTTTTCTATTGAAAAAAATCTAAAACCATGAATTATTTTAAAGTACTAACAACCCATCATTCATCAACCTCTCAACTTATTAACATTTTATTTAAACTTTCATTATATAGAGGTAGATAGAAACAAACTTTCCAAATATAGAAGAGGAGAAAATTTTTATTTCTGTTTTGAAAAATAAAATCTATAGATTTGATTTTATATTATTTTCAAACTTAATATACCATTACCATTGTTACTCCCTCTCAATAAGTTTAACAGCTACATAAAGGTCTTGTTTTAATGAGTTATCAAAATTTATTTAAGTAATTCCCTGGATATTAGTGTAAATTATTTACTTTTATAGAAAGGATCTTGACACACACTTTAATAAATAAACATCTGCAAAAATGCACAAATTTTTCTCAAGAAAATAACTATTAAAACAAACATTATTAATTAAAAGTGATTCAAATTTGGGACTGTGAAGATGGTTCAGTCAGTAAAGCACTTTCCATACAAGAAGGAAGAGATGGGTTTGAATCCTAAAGGTCACATAAAGCCAGGCGTAAAATCGAGTGTCTATAATCAAATGTTCCTATGTCATTGTGGGATACTCATATAAAAGAATATGTGGAAGTTCGAAGGGCAGAAACACCAAAAACTAGATCTGTCTCAAACAAAGTGCAGGGTGATGACAGACACCCAGGTTGTTCTCTGATGTCCACACACACTGTGGCACACCTACTCATATCATCATATCAGGCTCACACGAATGTGTATGTATATGCCCACATAATAAACGGTTGCCCATGTCTTAATAATTAACAAATTACTCTGCAGAAAGGTCGTGGCGATCTACATGCCCAGGGAAGCTCCCCCTGCCAGCAGCTCTCAGTTCATCTCAGGCCCTGGACATTTTAGGAAACCAATGAAGCCCCAGGGTTTCGCTTACATGTTAGGCATAGACTGATATGTACAAAACCATCAACTAAGCTGTGAATATTGTGAATATTTATTTATTATTTTTTGAAGTTATTTATTTATTTATTTATTAAGGATTTCTGCTTCCTCCCCGCCGCCGCTTCCCATTTCCCTCCCCCTCCCCCATCAAGTCCCTCTCCCTCATCAGCTTGAAGAGCAATCAGGGTTCCCTGACCTGTGGGAAGTCCAAGGACCGCCCACCTCCATCCAGGTTTAGTAAGTTGAGCATCCAAACTGCCTAGGCTCCCCCAAAGCCAGTATGTGCAGTAGGATCAAAAACCCATTACCATTGTTCTTGAGTTCTCCATTGTCTCAGTGTATGGGTGTACCCCTCGTGGTCCTGAGTTCCTTGCTCCTGCTCCCTCTCCTTCTGCTCCTGATTTGGACCTTGAGATTTCTGTCCGGTGCTCCAATTTGGGTCTCTGTCTCTGTCTCCTTTCATCGCCTGATGCAGGTTAATATTCAGGAGGATGCCTATATGTTTGTCTTTGGATTCACCTTCTTATTTAGCTTCTCTAGGATCGCAAATTATAAGCTCACTGTCCTTTATTTATGGCTAAAAACCAAATATGAGTGAGTACATCCCATGTTCCTTTTTTTAGGTCTGGTTTACCTCACTCAGGATAGTGTTTTCTATTTCCATCCATTTGTACGCAAACTTCAAGAAGTCCTTGTTTTTTACTGCTGAGTAATACTCTAATATGTATATATTCCATACTTTCTTCATCCATTCTTCCATTGAAGGGCATCTAGGTTGTTTCCAGGTTCTGGCTATTACAAACAATGCTGCTATGAACATAGTTGTGCATATGCTTTTGTTGGTGTCTTACCCATTATATAAGCACTTAGCCCAGAGATGATTGTTACCCTAAAGCACACAGCAGAGAAACGTTAAATGTTGTTCCTCACTTATGGCACTAAACAATAAATTTTGTACACAGGTTGAACAAAATTAGTGATTTTTTATTATTATTTCATAAAGTACTTGCTTGGATGAAATTTACTTTTACCCCCTGTGAGTAATCAGCAGTAGAGAGTGATAAAGTTGGTTTGTGCTGTCTTAGTTTGTACCTAGGCATTATCACTTCTGCTCTGTCAGTATAAATTCCACCACAGTGAAAGGCAAATAGCAAACATTTCTATGAAAATAGTGCTTCTCTTAGGACTTCTGAAAGGGGCCAAGTGGCTCTTGCTGGGCTATCACCTTCATGATGTACATATCCACCCTACTCTTCTTGGAGCAAACAGGGCAGGGAAACTGGAAGAATTATTTCTTCTCTTTCCTCTCCACTAACAACAATTGCTATTTAATTCTACTTACTAATACTTAAAAACTACAATCAAATCACTCATCTGACAGCACAAAGACACAGGTTCTTGAATGAGAAGAGAAACAGATGCGTTGGGAAATACACATGTACTTTTAAAGATACTTATTATTTATATGCTTAAAGCACAAATTAGTTTGATAGAGAACATCTCCTGCCTGTTTTATTTCCATATCCCTCAAAATGACAATGGGATGCCCATCAATTAATTCATTTAGAGAGCCATACACCACAAAAAAATAAATTATTTGTCCTCTGGAGCTTGTCACAAGGGGATTTTTAAGAAACCATTAAACAGAAAGGCAACTGTTCATCTTAGAGAGATGAAAGGCCAGTTCCTCCTCATCGGCAGATAGTTTCTTAGTAACCATGGCATTTACCATGTATATTAGAATACATTTTGCCTCTTTGGCCCTTGCTTTTTACAAATGTTAGGATGGATTAATAGTATGCCTTGTGAATATTTAATAAGATGATATATTTGAGATACTTAATATTTCACTTGCCTAGTAAGTCCTTGGCATATGTTTTTGCAGTTGTTATAGTCAAAGTCAGGAGGACCAGCAGCATCAACAATAATAACTGTAGGGGATGTTTTAAGAATAGCAGCTGAGATCAGAGGTATCTCTCTCACTCATTATTAAACAGGCTCTTTATCTTCTATTCCTTCAGACTTGCCATTGTGGTATACCATAAAAGACCAATAAAAATGAGTCTCAGATCCTAAGAAATGCCTGGTAAGTCTCTCCCCACAATCTATATGGATCCCAATTTCAGTTAGCTACCTGGTCATTTTCTGCCAGTATTAACAGACTTACTTCTTTAGACAACACTATATTGCAAGCTTTACCTTTGACCCTTTTTCATTTCTTTAGTTTTCTATTAAGGATATAGTCTAATTAAATGTAATTATATGTTCTTTGAGTTTTTCATTCGAGTTCATAATTGTTGATGTCATGTAATTATTTGTGGGTTATTTAGTCTGAAGTGCTGTGAGCTCTTAGCTTGTGTCTAGGAGTTGACTTTTTATGTTTTTTGTATGATTTTACAATGTAGAAAGTTTTTATTTGTTCTTTTGTCTGTGTGTGTACTGTGTGCATATGTGTACAATATGTGTGAGTGTGGATAACATGGTACATGTGTAGGAGTCAAATGACAACTTTGAGGACTTAGTTCTTATCTTTCATCTTGTCTTGAGGTAGAATCTCTTTTGCTTATTTTGCAGCTTTGCCTTGCACTGAAGCTGGTTGAACTTCTAGGTGTGCTTGAGTTACAGATGTGCACCACCACATCTGTTTTCCATTTACAAGGTCTAGAAAGCTGAACGTAGGCCACTGGGCTGCCTTCTAGCTCTATAGTTGTTGTAGCTACTGTTTTATTCTTTGTGTGTGTGTGAGTGCATGTGTGTATGTGTGTGTGTGTGTGTGTGTGTGTACATGTAGAGACTACAGGTCAACCCTGAGTGTTGTTCTTCAGGGGCTGTCACTGGTTTTTTTTTTTTCTTTTTGAAACAGGTTTCTTATTTTTATCTGGAACTCAAATATTTGGCTAAGTTGGCTGGCCAGTGAGGCTTAGAGATTCACCTGTCTCTGCCTCCCAGTGCTGGGTTGCAAAGACATCCCATAATACCTGGGTTCTTAAATATAGGTTCTGCGAATCAGCTCAGATCTTCATACTTCCATGGCAAGCACTTATTTATTGTCTCAGACATCTCCCCACACCCTCCCAAATACAGATCAGAATGTAACTCTCTTTTCTTTTGCCCATTGCTGATTTTCATAAGAAAAGCTAGTACTTGGGTTTGCCACCTCAAGCCCATTCTAGCTAAATAGTACAGTGTACAAAAGTTAATTATCAAATCGACCGATTTGGTATGGAGAAAAGATGTAAAGACATTTTAAGATGAAAGACATTGTAAAATCTAAGTTGCACTGAAGATTACAGGAACAACAAAAGGTTTCAAATTTGACCAAATTAACAATGATCTTAATTTATTTCATGATTATAAAATGTAAATTCAAGTTTTCTTCAAACTGGTAAATATGTGAGTATAATATTTTGTGTTACATCTAGCTTAACACAAACTTACCATTGTGTAGCACTATATGTGTGTCTGTATGTACACTCTAGATATATGTTACAGCATATGTGTCTATGATAAGTCCCCATGAAGGGTTGATTCACATTGTCATCATGTAAGTATCAAGCTTTCATGCAAATTTGGCTTAAGATTATTTTAATTCATAAAACTTAAATCTAAGAAAGTCATTATCATAAGTTTTTATTCTTAAAAAAATTTCCAGAACCTCATCTGTCTGTATTGTTAGGGTTGGATATTTAAATATTATCAATGATTTTAGTGCTCCAGATGTGAAATATTAAGTTATTTACTAACCCTTGGTACCATTCACAAGAACATCTTTAAAATATGAAATTATATGCTTTATGGAGATTATTAATTACTTATGCTGTCTGCTAAGTTTGCCAGGGTTTCCACTATTGATCAAGCTAAGTCTTTCTAAAGTCAATACTCATTTAAAAATCAGGTTTTTGGGTCACCCTTCATATAATGTTACACAACAGTGAAAATTTCAACTCTTTGTTCTTCAAGACTTGTGTTACTGACCTTCTAAGTGTTCAACAACATGGCCAAAGCCAATGAGGATAAAGGAACCAAGAGTACTGCTCTTGCTCCAGATCAAGAGCCCACAAAATGACTGACATGAAAGGCCTCCTATAATCCACCCTTCTACCGAGCACAGAGGCCAGGGAGATCCCAGGGCCAGACACTAAACAGTGTACATTCTTCAAGAGGAGGATTGTCACCAAGAGCATGATCATTAAGACCTAAACCCATCCCAGCAGAAGTTACAGGAAAAAAGTTAAAGGATTCAAAGGACTCCTTGTAAGTTCCTAAGAGTAAACACCAAGATGCCTCTAATGCCCTTAACAATAACATACCCACACATGCATAGTGTGAAACACCCGCTAGGTACAAGCAAAGAAGGTTACAAATTTCTACCAGTATTCTCATGCTGACTCAGTCCTACCAGGAGACCTACTCTTTCTAAAGATCCATAAAGATAGCCATTTAAATATCTATATTAGCCAGTTTCAAAAAGGGAGTGGGTGGGCTACCAATTGCTAGTTACTTAAGATGGCTTTTTAACTCTAAGAGATTGCTAACTAGATTCACCTATCCAAGATAAAACTCCATTTTCAGTAAATATTCAAAATAAAATACAAGAGAACCAATTAAGACCCCATACTTCCTCTTCAAAAGTCAACATCAGATATACAAATGTTGTGAATGCGTGACCCCAGATTTCTGCTCCTACTTTCAGAATCTCCTCATGGAAAGTACCTGACAATAGTTGTGTCTGTTCTTTTCTGTGCCCCATCCTATAACTCCTTTCTTGATGATCATAAACTTGATATTCTTCTGTCAAGAGTAATTTGTCCTTCTCTGAGTAAATAAAATGTACCCCCGGTAAATGCTTTATCTCTTACTGTTAAAAGTCCCCTTCTGGGGTAAGTCTGTCATACTCTTCCTTGAACTATTCTACATTGCTTTGCCTTTATCCTACTTAAAACACATACTATACCTCATCCTATATATCTCAGATAGAAAGGAATTCCCACCCCCCCAAGGATATTACCAGGCATCTGGAACTTTGGTCATATCTATATCATAGCTTGATTCTCTCTTGCCCTGTGGGATCTTCTTTTCATTATTATTTTTATTTATTTATTTATTTATTTATTTATTTATTTTAGATTTCTGTCTCCTCCCTGCCACTGCCTCCCATTTCCCTCCCCTTCCCCCAGCCAACTCCCCCTCCCTCATCAGCCCAAAGAGCAGTCAGGGTTCCCTGCCCTGTGGGGAGTCCAAGAACCTCCCACCTTCTTCCAGGTCTAGTAAGGTGAGCATCCAAACTGCCTAGGCTCCCACAAAGCCAGTACGTATAGTAGGATCAAAACCCATTGCCATTGTTCTTGACTTCTCAGCATACCCAATTTTGCCTTCATAACTCAACAGCCTCTTGTCTTCTTGATGCCTTCCTAATGAGCAAACTTTCAGCAGGTCTGTCGCTCTGTTTTCTTTTCATTGTCCTAGGTAGGTGTGGCCATGGCTGGGCACTCTTAGCCATCTAATAGGATTCTCTATCTTATTTTACATCTTTTGTCCCTGCCTCTTTTATTGCTAACCAGATTTATTTCCTCTAAAATGAAGTAGATTTAATTTCAAGTGATGCTACACATGGTCAGGGGAGATTCAGCCCATAATTCTATTCAAAGTTTTTCACTCAGACTCTTCCCTCTTCTGTGCTTCCTTCTTCTACATGTGCCTTTACCCTTTTGTGGTGGCAGCCATGGCCTTTACCTTTCTAGACTCTACTAAAAACCATTTCAAAGCTCAAATTTTCTTTTACCATCTGCTTAAATCCAGAGGACATTCTCTGTAGGAGTTGGGCTTATTTCTACATCCCAACCTCACAGACAGGAACATACCTTAATAGCCATCTTTCCCCAAATAGGAGTTAATTAGACGATGATACATTTTGGTTTTTCAAGATAGTGTTTCTCTGTATAACCCTGGATGTCCTGGAACTCACTCTGTAGACCCAGCTGAACATGAACTCAGAGATCAGTCTACCTCTGCCTTCCAGGGCTGGGATTAAATGAGTATGCCACCCCTGATGGCTAGAAGTCCATACTCTTATCACTATATACCTTTCTGCCCTAAATCTAAAGAAAAAAATCTTGGCCTTTTTCTCACTTTAAGTGTAGGTGCGGAACAGGGATCACATCAAACTCCAAAAGACTATTGATAGAACTCACAAATTAAAAGGGCACTAGCCAAATAATATAGAAATAATTAAATACCCTCACAACACTATATTTCAGATTCACTGGGCTCTAAATTTCTAGGCAGCTGCTCAAGTTTGAACCTGTAATGTGCTAAATAAGGAATATTAATTTTATATCACTAAATTAAGACAAGCATACCAAATTTCCGTACATATCAAATATACCAGCAACTCTAAACAATAGTAACAAAAGTAGGGATGACTGGTGGAATTTTAAGACAAATATCATGTTATAGCTATTCTGATTGCTTATCTTTATGTTGTCACTTACAGCCATCTGTCTACTTCTTATATTGGTCCCTGCATGTTTAACCTACATATTGTTGTAGAATAATATTTTATCATGTTTTATTTGTTTGTGCTGTGGATCATTTGTTTAGTGATGCAAAGATGTATTGCATTCTTTTTGTTGCATTTGTTTAACTCTGAGAAGCTGTGTTACTTTGCCTGTCTAAAACACCTGATGGTCTAATAAAGAACTGAATGGCCAATAGTGATGCTGGAGAACGGATAGGCGGGGCTGGCAGGCAGAATGGCCAATAGTGATGCTGGAGAACGGATAGGCGGGGCTGGCAGGCAGAATGAATAGGAGGAGAAATCTGGGAGGAGAGAACAAGGAATGAGAAAAAAAGGAGAGGAGGACACTAGGTGTCAGCCAGCTACAGAGTAAGTGTGAAAGTAAGATTTACAGAAGACAGAGAAAGCTAACAGCCCAGAGGCAAAAGGGAAACAGGGGTAATTTAAGAATAACTGGCTAGAAAGAAGGCAAGCTAAGGCAGGGCATTTATAAGAAGACCCTGTGTTTGATTTATTTGGGAGCTGAGTGGTGGGCCTTCTTGTAAAGGAGTGGAGGGCTGAGTCCCACCACCCAGCTAGCTTTACACCCAAAATAACAACACACAAACTGTATTCTTTTAAACACTGCTTGGCACGTAACTTCATCCTCTTACTGGCTAACTCTCACATCTTGATCAACCCATTTCTATTAATGTGTGTAGCACCACGAGGTGGTGGCTTACCTGGAAAGATCTTAACCTGCATCTGTCTTGGAGACGATAATCATGGCGACTGCCTGACTCGGCTTCTTTCTCCCAGCATTCTGTTCTGTCTACTCCGCCTACCTAATTTTCTGTCCTATTAAAGGGTCAAGGCAGTTTCTTTATTAACCAATGAAATCAACACAAAACAGAAGACTCTCCCACATCATCTCCTAAGACCAAAAAAGTTGAAAGAGTAATAAGAGTAAGAAACAATAACATTTTGACATTTCAGCATGGAGCTAGAGTAAAAGAAAAACCAAGCACAGCACATCTAGCTTGTTCCCTCTAGGGCCACAAGTTCCATCTCCAGGTGATACTTTAATAAGGTTTTGGTTTTGGTTTTGCCGTTCCAATTTGGAACTCCAAACCCATTTACTCCCTTGGGCCATGCAAAATAGACTTTATACCCAACTGCCCCTAAGTATGGCTGTCTTCTCACAGCATTCACCCTACTGGGGCCAGTACACCTTCCCGGATCAGAGAGAAGAACATGCTGAACAAGAGACCTTCAAACAGGATTCCAAGATTGGTTGTTGGTCCTGTTGGAGGGGTCATCCATCGAGAAGCATGGATAAAAGGGCATGCTTGAGAAACAAGAAAGAGAATGGAGTTGGGTTCTTATTAGAGAGTTTTCATAACCCACGTCTTGTCCAGAAAAAACCTTTCCAACCACCAAGGAAAATGGTAGCTCTTTCAGTTGTGGAAAGACACATCCAAGTTTATTCAATCAAGATTAGTTGAGTACCACAGAGTCTCCATCCTGTTGACTGAGTAGCCTTTGAGAAGTAAACCAAATAAATAGATTAATGAAGATTGCCCTTGTTTTCATTATGGAAATTACATGACAGAATTGAGTGGTGGGTCATTATAAGCAAAAGATTTTATCTCCTGTATTAGTTACTGTTCTGTTGCTATGATAAAACACCACAGTCAAGGCAACTTATAGATAAAAGGTATTCAAGCCCCCATTACAGTAGGGAATCATGCTAGTAGGCAAGAATGATTACAGAAACAGCTGTGAGCTCACATCTTCAACCACAATCAACAAACAACAAACAAACAAAAAAAACTGTGAACTGTATGTAGCTGTGAAATATCAAAATCCATGAAGTGGCATATTTCCTTCAGCAAGGTCACACCTCTGAAACCATCCAAATATCACCCCAATCGAGTGTTTAAACACCTAAGTCTTTATGGGACATTCTCGTTTAAATCATTGTAGTTCCAAAAAAATCCTGTAACCACTCATCAGTGCTTCTATGTAGTATATACAATAACATCATCTTTTCTAAGCTTCCAATAATGGGTGAATTCATTCATTACCCACTAATTCCCATCATTCTGTGAACTTAGCTGCTGGAATAATATGTAAGACATTTACCTTGTAACTACATAAAAATGGAATTTAGTTCTTGCTTCATCAATTAGAAAGAGTATGATGGTGTGTAATCTGGAAACACTTGAGCACAGTGCCAGGCACACAGTAAGCATTCAAAAGTG
>NW_004949138.1:1802519-1811236 GCF_000317375.1 Microtus ochrogaster | reverse complement strand
AAAAGTGCCAGTTTTCAGAAAAGTTTTTCTCTTCTGGGCCTCTGATTCCAGTCTCTTAGACTAAACATCTCTTCAATGTTCCCCTCTGTCCTCTTCCCAGACACATCATGGAATTAGGAAAACTTGAAAAACTCAGGTCTATACCTACATAGAATTTTCTATAACCCTTTCTTTGCTCTGAGCTCCTAAAACTATTTCATAGAAAAATGACCTTATTTTTAAATAGAAGGGGCAATTGAAAATCACTGAACGGACTTACCCCCTAATGATTTTTTTCTCAGACATAATTATAATAATTAGCATTATAAAGTGCTAATTATCTTTGGACACAGAGGACCTGCCCACAAGAGAGAGAGGTCCGCATTAAGTAAAGTGGATTTCACTTTTTTTTTTCAGTTATGAGATTTCTCTTTCTTTGTAATGATACAAAGGTATTTAGTCCACCAAGTCCTATTGAGAGCTTTGTCTAGTGAAGGAAACTATCCACTGGTCATCCACAGTCAGACTCCATATTGAGATAAGGCCTTCAAAAGAAAAGATTTCATTATTTTGTGTGTCATCATTTTTCTTGAGATGTTTAGCTCCTAACCAAAACTTATAACTTAATTAGAATCTAACGCTGCAAAGATTGTAAGATTGTAACATCCTTATTTAGATGGAAAATCATTCCTGTAAACAAATAGATCGTCACCCTTCTCTGGGTTTTAGAAACTGCTGGTAATTGTCAAATGGCTTTGGTATATAGAAAGAGCACTCACTATGGGTACATCATGTTTCGAAGAGATACCTGGCCACAGCAACTCTTATAAAGGAAACTATCTAATTGGGGTGAGTTGGAGGTTTAGTACATTATCATCATGGCAGGACTTAGTGGCATGCAGGGAGGCAGACTTGGTGATGGAGAAGGAGATAAGAGTTCTACATCTTGATCAACAGGCAATAGGAAGTGAATTGTGTCAGTAGGTATAGCTTCAGCATATATGAAACCTCAGGCTCATCACCACAGTGACACACACACTTCCTCCAAATCCACACTTCTTAATAGTGCCACTCCTTTTGGAGGACATTTTCTTTCAAACCATTATGTGTCCCCTCTTCCTTGATGTTCCCTGAGCCTTAGATTCAGGAGCCGTGTTGTAGTCATATCTGTTGGGGTTGTGCACCCCACTAATCCTTGATCATTTTGACCAGCTGTTTTCTGTAATGTTTTCCATCTATTGTAAGAGAAGTTTCTTTGACGAAGAATGAGAGAGTCACTTATCCATGGGTGTAAAGATAAGTTTTAGAATGCAGTTGGATTTTATATTACTTTAAGAAAATGGCAGGGGTAGCTTCTCCTTTAAAAGATCCATGACCTTGATAGCCCCAGGTAGCTGGTTAGGTTTCTAGTACCAAGAATGATTTTGATCCTGTTGCTGTGCTTAAGTCCAATTAAACAGCTGTTATTGACAACCAGGATAAAGCTGCCACTATAGCACTGTTAGGGAGACATTGTCCTGATAGTCAATGCTGTGCTTCGTAGGCATCACTGCTCGGTAGGACTATTGATGGCTTCTGTCCCCTGTTGGCTTGCATAACACTTTCTGGTACTATGAAAGCTAGGTCTTAGGAAGTAAACTTTCAGGTCAATTCCATCTAGAACCTTCTGAGTCTTGGTGTGATGTGTGTGGTGTCTTCAGCAATAGAGACTTACCTTTGACCTCTGGGAAGCAAGCAAGTGCAAAAACAATAACCTATACTGTTTTGGGAGTCTCCTGGTCTCCCCTTAACCAGTGACTGGAAATGAGATTTCTCATGACTGAGGTTGTTGGTAGATAGTTTATGACTCAGGTAGGGAGCATTGTTAGCCCAAGTGGTATAACTTCATTTATATATGAATGTGGGTATATGCATACACTCATACATATGTACATATTACATTTATCAAACACCTGTAGTGTTATTTGTTCCCATTTCATTTTTAAAGTTTTTTTTTAAATTAAAGTAAAAGTGTGTTGTGCCTGTGAACCTGCATATACCTGAGTGCAGGTATCCACTGAGGCCCCAGGAACTGGAGTTTGATGTGGGTGCAGGAAGCAAACCCAGGTTTTTCATGAGGAGAGCATGAGCTTCTAACTGCTGACACATCACTCCAGTCCCTGGCTGCTGCACTGTAAATATCTTTCTGTTAGCCTAGGTTGTCCTTTGAGCACACAATGATTTTTCCACTTGGGAAAATGCATCTTTCTTTAGCATAGCATAATATAAGGGACTAATTCACAGCACAACGCATTACTATGCTTTTGTGTACTGTAATCAAATGGTTAGAACCAAAATGCATTTGCTAAGACACACGTGTCTCTCTTAATCAATAAACCCCGAACACTGTAGTGATGTGCTTTTCTGGTGTGAGTTTTAGTTCCCCATTTAGGGTTTACGGTCACTTGAAAATGTTTAAACTCGTAAGCAAAATGTCTGATGTCTCAATCCCGAGATCTGTATGTAAACAGTGAGGTGTTTTGACTGTGTCTTTAGACAACTTTAAGATTTTCTCATTTTTAAGTAGCAATGCAACAGTAATGGCTGCCCTTTATATTCTACAGAAGCCAGAGAGAAGCAGAGCAACACCTGTGCAAAGTTTATTACTTACTGTCTCTAAATTTTTGCATATGCTGCTTCCCTTTTTTTCTGGAATTTTATTTTATAGAAAGCAAAATAACACAAGAAACATTTTCTCTAAACATTTTTCAGGCATAAAGTCTCCACCAACCCTGTGCCCTGATTGCATCTGACTCTTTACCCATGTGAACTTCCTTTTAAACTGAGTTATGATGCTATCTCTACTCAATGCCAGGAACACTGTTCTTGAATACATACAGTGTGTTCCTCTTGACTCTTCTGATCAGGAAATTGTGGAAAGGAAGCCCAGTTTCCCAGTGGAAGCTGCAGGAAGCATTTATAATCTTACCCAAGTTTTAATCTGTGTCTTCTTTTAAGAAAATATGACACTGATTGACGATTGATTCTGTAAGCCTGGGAGAGGGGATTATTGGGTCCTGGCCACCAAAAGAGAATGCTGAGGAAGGGCCACTTATGCATTACTCTTGGGCTTCTCTACATATGACTTCCTCCTGAAGGGCCAGTTTAGTAAAGCACATGACAAATTGTGATTGTAAGATTGCTACAGTGGCAAGGTTGGTTTTCAACGCTCTGCAGGTTTCTGTCCATCATTGAAGAAAGAATCCTCAATGAGATTAACTGAATATTCCTTTGTGAGTCTTGGCTCACCCTCCTTCCTAAGTCTTAGCACACACAACTCCTTAAGTAATTGTTCTGGAAAAAAGCTCTAGTATTTACTTTGAAGCAACTCCTTTTTATTCTGTATAACTGCTTTTTCACCAAAATGATAGCCAATATGATACAAGTAGTAATATTTTGACATTACTACCTTAGGCAATACTATACTCACCAATTTACCTCGCAAAAGCTTCTAATCAGAGAAGAGTACATGATCAGTTTGAATTACACCCATGTGTGGATGAGTCCAGAATAATTTACTGTGGCTATGCACATCAAATAAGGAGATTTCTATGTATCTTCTTATAATGGACTGTGTGTGTGTGTGTGTGTGTGTGTGTGTGTGTGTTGGTTGTGTCCTTTAATAGCTTATTGTTCTATGGTTTTATATTTAAGTCTAGTCTAAATTATTGAAAGTAAATTGTCAATAAAAAACAATTCCTTTCTACAACTGACAGCCACAGTACTTCTCCACTGATCACCACCCTTCTGTCTTTTCTCCTATGTTACGTGCTACGAGATTTCAGTTCATTATATTTTAACTATAACCCGCACTTGCTAACCTTCACATCATTCTTGCTACTAGTATAAGTTTGCTTTCTTTGTTGACTTGATATTTTAATTGGTATATTTTATTTATTGATTTTATATGTATATATATTTATTTGATATCTTGTAAGAATAATGGGCTACAGTGAAATATGTCGTTAATTGTCAATTTAAAGGAAACTTTTTGAACTAGTTTTAGGGGTAGTATTTTCAGGAACAGATTAAAGTGATTTAGTAAAATATATTATATACATTTTAAAATTCTCAAAAAGGATGGCATCAATTTATTATGATAGAAAACTGAAATTTGAGCCTGTCATTCTGGGGAAGAATCTTTTGGTCTTTACTGCCCATTAACGTTTGTGTTGGAGTCTTTCACTCCTAATCTTAGTTTTGACTCTGAAGTCATACCATTTTCTTTAAAAGATGAACTGTCTAGATTGGCTGTTGGCTGATGCAAACTTCTTTAAATGAATTTTCTGCGCAGCTTCTGACAGTCGTTTTTCCTTCTGTTCATCTTTTTATTTAAGTTTCCAAGCACTACTATTTCCTTTTTGAATGCAGCATCAAGAAATGCAGAGTTACTGGCGGAGAGAGTCTTCCAGGCTTTTTCCAGCATTAGCGGCTTTTTATACTGCAGACTGAAAACATTCAATCTAGAGGAATAGAAATTGCTCAGTCAGATATTGATATTATAATTGCCTTTAAAAACACTTACCTGGGAGAAGAATCTTGATGTTTTTTTTAAGGGCAGCAATTTCCAAATTTTTTTTTTTAAAGAGAGAGTCAAAAGTCAAATCCTGTTTTCTGAGATTTTGACTTCCGTGGATGCTTCCCCTTTCCCTTCACAGTCTAGTATTTATGAGAGGCCTGTGGTGAGCTGGGTAGGGGGTATGCTCTATGGATGTGAACCACAACTAGTTTCCATTCTCTTAATAAGATCTTTCTATGCTTTTTAAAATAATAATGCATATCATGGCCATCTCTTCTGAGTCCACATCTGTAAAACTGCACTTCAGCCTTGTTCTACCTTGCCCAAACTTTGTACTCAGGAAATGAATTCTACGACAGGAGAAGACGGCACTAGCTATCAAGACCCAAGTCCTCCCAATGAATCCTTCCTTGAAAGCCCATGTGAGGCTCTGAGGACTCCATTGCTATGCTCACAGTTGATGGCAGCTCACGATGCTCCTCCCAGATTCCCCCCCCCCCCGTCACTGTCCCACACACCAAATCCATACCTTTCATGTATTCAGCATGATCCAGCCTAAATGAAGTCTGGTTGGTCCTGATCCCAGCCCTATTGTGGAGGAGAGCTCTATCCCGATGACATCCTGCTCAGAGACTGCTCCTGGTAGCTCACAATGCGAAAGGTGCAATGCAATGTGGGGATTTCTTTAAAATACATGAACAAAATTACAAATCAGTGATATTTCTCCACAAGGTAATATAATTCCATTTCTCGTGAGCAGAAGTGTACCCTCAAAGTTAGGGCTTGGTGCCAGATTTTGTACTCGCTTTATTTTTTTTATTTTTTTATTTTTTTAATTTAGTTATTTATTAAGGATTTCTGCCTCCTCCCCGCCACCGCCTCCCATTTCCATCCCCCTCCCCCGATCAAGTCCCTCTCCCTCATCAGCTTGAAGAGCAATCAGGGTTCCCTGACCTGTGGGAAGTCCAAGGACCGCCCACCTCCATCCAGGTTTAGTAAGTTGAGCATCCAAACTGCCTAGGCTCCCCCAAAGCCAGTATGTGCAGTAGGATCAAAAACCCATTGCTATTGTTCTTGAGTTCTCATTAGTCCTCATTGTCCGCTATGTTCAGCAAGTCCGGTTTTATGCTTTTTTCAGACCCAGGCTAGCTGACCTTGGTGAATTCCTGAAAGAACATCCCCATTGTCTCAGTGTGTGGGTGTACCCCTCGCAGTCCTGAGTTCCTTGCTCTTGCTCCCCCTCCTTCTGCTCCTGATTCGGACCTTGAGATTTCTGTCCGGTGCTCCAATGTGGGTCTCTGTCTCTGTCTCCTTTCATCGCCTGATGAAGAGCTACAAAATGCCTGTGCTAAAGGTGTGGAGGGGTAGATGTTACTATGCACTTTCCTCTCACCAATGCTAATCTCCCTTTCTCTGCTGTCATTCACTCTAGACATTCAATTCCAGCTACCATATTCTTGATCTAAGTATGACATCCCAAACATTTTAATTTAAATCTGTTACAGTTTAAATAATCTGATATTATCTCCGAAGCACTTTAAGCATGTAGAAAAGACCACATTCAGCTGTAAGAGGAACAGACTTGTCACTGTGAACACCAACTGGGCACAGCAGCAACATTTGATTGGCTGTTCCAAATGACAAAGTTCATTAACCCTTTATATACTGCCGGAAATCCAACAACTGTGAACACTAGTTTCTTAAAGAAGTGTTAAAATAGACATTTTAATGAAATCTACCATTATTCTGCTACATTAGAAACTCAGTAAGATTGATCAGAATTGATAAGAAACCACTTTATTGTGGATTCAAGGTAAACAATCATTGAGAATTCACTTTCATGGAATGAAATGATCTTTGATTATTTGATTGTTAAAAGATCAAATTCTCATCTAATTGTGGTAAACTTGCTTTTAACAAGTTTAACTTGTCCATGATGTCCTTTACAGCCTGGCTGGCTCAGAGATGGTTTAATTTGTGCTGCACTTGAGGTTCAGTGTAGCATTGTGGGTAAGAATACTTCCTTGGAATGGGTGTCACAAGATTCAAATCTTACAACTTTAAATGTTAGATAAAGAATATTTTCTAAGGTTTCAATGTCTAACCTGGATATATCTCCAGTATTTGTTATGTAAGGTGATGTGGTGTCAGTATCAAACGCGCTCATCAGGGTGTGTCAGTTATGGAAAGTTCACAGTGACTGGTGTCCTGCCCAGTGTGGATGTCCATGGAAACAGTAACACAAGGTTAAAGTCATGTAGAAAAAAATCAGCTAAGAAATGGACCATAGCAGAGTGCTAACATAACAGTAAACTTTGACAGTTTTCAACTTTTGAGTTGGATGTGCTTGATTATATGGGCTCAAGTCTGAATAGTGTCTAGACGGGCTTTCCAAGGGGAATTCCTTAGGCAGTAGGGTGTCTTGGCAAGGCTTGGGGGTTCTACCTTTAAAAGCCTACAAAATTATTCTTAGGAGCCAAATGACTGTATGAGTTGATTTTGTTGTCTTGGGGAGAAGAGCGCATTCTCTCTGAAAGCTTGGTGGGCTAGGCAATATTTTAAACAACTTTCAGATTGTTCTTTATAAATTCTCCTTACTCTCTATAATCCTGTTCTTATAGACAGGAAGGGGTCTAATAGACATGAAAATATGCTCACACAATTAAGACTTTGGAAGTTAAAGAGTTGGGATTATCTGGATCTTAGGTAAAAGTGGCTGGTTTTAAAGGTCCTGTGTTCAGGCTCAGGAATGGTAGCTGATTTGCCTTTTCCATGTGTTCAGGCTCAGGAATGGTAGCTGATTTGCCTTTTCCATAAGTGTATATTCAAATACATGTTAAATATGAGCACAGATCTCCACAGAGCTGTGATTGTGTTGTGAACATTAGCTCTTTATGGTACTGAATCCCCATTGTCCCTTCCTAGTTCTTATTTCTACCCAAATCTTTTGCTTAATTTCAGAATTAGCCATACCCTTTCACATAGTGGTTCTATCCCGTTATTCCCATAATTATTTACACAGCCTAAACTTCCACATCTTTCAATATTCAACCTTTTCTCTGCATTGCTTTAACTAATTCAGAATGCAGCCTCCCAAGCTAGAATTACGTCTGTCTACCCTCAAATGCCCCTCAAATACCTATGTCCATTGTAGTTCAAGCCCTGACACGTTGCTTTCTTTCATTAGATCAGCCATGTGTCCACTCTCAATCCCAATAAAGAGCACAATATTTTCTATGCTGAAAACCTAATTTGAATACTAACCAGCTGAGCAGTTATACAATTCATATTTTAACGGTAACCTCCGTATTCAGAATCTGTTCCGATGACTATTATTTGGAAAAAAATAGACAGAATATAAAGCTTTTTCTTATTATGAATCTTAATTTACAAATTAAAGCCTCAAAACTCCCATTTCAGAGCTGGCCCATTTGAAGTATTGCTAATGGATGGTAACCATCGTCCTAAAGAGTGAGGTTATTTAACAGCATAGGAGGGGAAAATAATAACATTTGAATTTAAAACTGTTTTGAATTTCTTAAAACTTGCATGATATGACCCAATTTTTGAGACACTGTCAGTATGTAAGCATGATGTGTGTTAACTCCAGGTGTGTCGCTGTCAGTGCAGGTCACACATGAAGGACTTGTTAGTGCAGAGGACTCACACTGTTCATTTTCTAGAGGGCAAGAATATTTGCTCTTGTTTTTATTTCTTTTTTTCTATTTTCATGTGTATTACTAGTGTGCAGGTATATTTACATATTTACATGTGTTGGTAAACATGTATGAGCGTCCATGTCAAGACCTGGGGTTGGAGTACGGAATCATCCTTTGAGTAAGGCTTAGCCAATGTGACTAAGAATTTCCTCTTTCTGTTTTCAGAGAGGGCACTTATAGGCAGAACACATAACCTACCAGCATTTTAGATGGGTTATAGGGACCTGAAGCACTTTAACACCAACCCATCTTCCACAATATTTGTTTTTAAACAAATATACTAATGTAAATATTATGATTGGTTCCAAGAATATTTCTTTTCTAAAAATTTATATATATCATCAAGTAAGATCATACATAATGTCAACAATTTGTTTGTCCATTCTTTCCAAACACATTAGTTGGTTGGCTGCTTCATGTTTTGTAGTCATGTGTCAGATTAGAAATAACATAAATATATG
>NW_004949138.1:1792876-1802419 GCF_000317375.1 Microtus ochrogaster | reverse complement strand
ATCTTGCAGAGGACCTGAGTTCAGTTCCCAGCACCCATTTTGGGATGCTCACAACCACCTGAAAATGCAGGTCTAGAGGTATCTGATGCCTCTGGTTTCTGTGGGTGCCTTTATTCATGAATGCATACCTGCACACAGACACATGTGCACAAAAATAAAAAAATAAAATTATGAATAATTATTTTTTACTTGCTGGTCTGAAAAAGCTCAGAATTGTATTTGGAGCATTGTTGCTAGTCAAATATCTGTCAAATTTCAGAAGCCAATACATTAATTTGCAGAGCAGACAGCTCTCAAGTGGTCCCTCAAGGGCCACTACTGATCATATTCATGTCCTCGCATGACACTGTTTATTGGAGTATACAAAAAAAATGTGATGTGCTTCTAACCAACAAACAAGATAAAAGCAAGAAGGAACATGTTAGACAGTATTGTTGCTTCTGCTGTGGAGGCAGATTTTCCATCTCAGTGGTATTAGAAACCCACTGCCATGCTGTGAGCCTCCGGTGGAAAGTAAGGACAGCTAGCAGAACACAGCCTTGGCCCCAAACCTGCAAACAACTGAATGCTGCCATAGGCCACATGAACTCCTAACCAGTGTAGTCTCACAGCCCTGGCTAGGCCATGGTTATGGTCTTATAAAGTAAGAACATGGCTAAGCCATGTGTGGACCCTAAGTAAGAACACAACTAAGCCATCAGTGGACCCATGACTCAGAGCCTGGAAAACAAATGAGAACTGCTTGAAACTTCTAAGTTTGTGGCAGGATTTCACACAGTAAAAAGTAGTTAAGACAATGTGATCTGAGATTGGTTGGGTCAAAGACAACCTGCAATTTAAAGTGTGAAATAGGCCTGCCTAGGCATTCCTCTGGTTCAATTTTATAGTGCTTGGCTATCATGCCCTAAATCTTGGTTATAATCCTAGCATTGCAAAAATAAAGAAGCATAAAATAAAATAGAAAAGATAGGAAAAATTTGAAGTCTAATTTACTTAAAATTTCCTTTCAATACAAGGCATAGATCTTATATTATTGACAGAGCAGATCTAGGCAATACTTTTTGAAGTTTTGTTAAAAAATTTTAAATAAAATATTTGTTGATTCATTGTGTGTGGGGAGGGGGGAATGGGAGCAAGAACACGTGTGTGCTGCCATACACATTTAGAAACCACAAGGCAATAGCTGTGGCATTGATTTCACTCGTTCTATCCTGTGAGGCCTGGAAATCCAACTCAGGTCACAGGCATGGCTGCAAGTGCTCTTACCTGCTGACCACCTCACCGCCTCCCCCTCGATGGTTTAAATATACAATTCGTGTGCAGGAACATCCCAGGGCCTGAGAATCCTGCTGAAACAGGATGTGCAAGCAGCTAGTAAGAAGGACGAAGACCAAAGCTATTTCTCATTACCTTTGGGGAGGTTGTGGGTTTTTGAAAGAGAATAAGGAAGTTCTCTATGGAGTAAGTTGCAGATTTAGGAAATGGTCACTAATGAATCAATAAACATGTAAGGATAGAATTAAATTAGACTTTAAATTTTCTCATTTAGACCTTTCCCAATTATGAGCCTCATTTTATGAGTAGTATAATTTTAGTTTGTACATAAATAACTTGAAACCAAAAAGTGCACATACGTCAGTCTTAGAATAAGAGTGTTATTGCTTACGCTAGAACTCATATTTACGGGACTGCAGAATTGGTACAGCCAAATGACAGATTCTGAACTAACAAACTGTCATCCTGAAGAAGTTAAGGGAATGCAGCTTGTCAGTGTTAGAGGATCAAACACCCCAGGAAAGAAGTGAATGATGACAGGGTTGGCGCTGCCATACGGTTGGAAGGCAATGGCTGCAGGATTCCCTCTTGCCGGAGGAGCAGTAACTTTATTCTTCTGAAGCCTTCAGCTGATGAGGTGAGGTTCAGTTCTAGTGAAGAAAATCTGCCTTATTCAAATGTTACTAATTTAAGTGTAAATCATACACAAAAGTATCTTTGCAGAAATACTTGAAATAAAATTTGCTCATGTATCTGGTACCACTTCCCAAACAAATTACATAAAACACACAGACACAGACACACACATAGATGCGCACACATACACACAAATTACCCCTTCTTCATTTGGCTCCCACACAAACACTAAAACTATACTTAATATATTCTTTGAATAAAGAAAATTGTGGGGTCATGTTACCACTCAACACTTCACAACTATCCTGCAAATACCAGAGTAGTGGCCACAGAACCTCTAAGGTGCACAGTCTCTAATATCCCATATCTCCATGATGTGAGACTGATGATAAGGAAATGCACACAGATGTGGAACCATGCTCTAGGAAAGAGAAACTGTTCCTTTGTCCAGGAACACAGATTTGGTTACACAGGTTGTCCAGTGACCTCCTGGGCTCCTCCTGTCTCTACCTTCCAGTACTGGGGTTTGTCCTGTCACATGCAACTTGTCATACTGGCTGGGGTTTGTCCTGTCACACACGGCTAGTCACATGTGTGCTGGGATCTGAACTCAGGCCCTCATGCTTGTCCTGTAGGTACTTTACAGACCATCTCCAGCCCCCAAATTCTTAATTTTAAAATGACATTTTAAAGCCCTCTATACTTGTTCTTTAAAAAATGTTCCTTCACATAGAGATATCTGACTCATTATTTGATATTACCTCTTTTTTAATGCTTAAACAAATAGTCTGGGTGGGGGGCAAAGATCCCACACACCTGCACCCAAGCCTATGGAATGAAATCTCTTGCATTCCAAGGATGCTAACTCACATTACATTTTCCCTCCCATCCAACATTATAATAATCAGGGAGGTTAATGATTGGGAATTTAAATTTAACGATCTTATTTCCAATCATTATGCTATGATCAGAGAGATAAATAAACTTTTATCAGTGTGTAGGAAAAGAAAAATCTTTTAAGATTTAACCAAGTAAATTATTCTGAATCCAATCTTTCCATGTTTTGCAAAATCAGCCATATCTAGTTGTTTTCACAGTTTCCTGATTAAATATGTCAATAGATTTTCTACCGCTCATTCTCTGATTTATCCAGAGCATTAATGAACTCCTCGACCTCCTGTGGATCCATAAACATTTCTATTTTGTTATCAGAAACAGCCATTGCCATTAATTGAACTAAAAATACGTCTGTAGATCATTTTGTTTAACTAGTGGATTAACTTTTTAAAATTATAAACAGCATTTTTTAACTCGTTTTCTCACTGATGTTTATTACATACCTATATTGTCCTGTGGCTTTGTCAGGGGGAGCAACACAAGTGAGCCTACTGTTGAAAGCATTGAAAGTGAGGAAGACAGAGTATTCACAATCAACTTATCCAGCTCAGCAGAACTCTTGGGATGATTTGCTTTACAATAAATTAGAGCAAGAACATCAGCAACAGAGGAGCTGGGTGTGGGAGAGGGGGACTTTTCACCAAGAAAGGATGACCAGGGAAGGGCTGTATGAAGTGCTTAACTCTGGACTAAGGCTAAAACAATGACCATGAGCAAAACGTAGCAAGAGCCATGTGAGGCTCTCAGCAGAAGGATCAGCAGACGCAAAGCTTCTTAGGAAAGGCCAAGCTTGAAGGAGCCCAGTGACTACAATAAAGATGAGTTGGTGACTTTCCAACTCCCCCTCCTCACTAATGACAACGGTGAACATGACTTCTGCCCTCAGTACGTGCCAATTATTCATGTTGCCAGTCAGTTCTCAAAACTCCATCACAGAAAACTAACATTTACTATCTCCATTCCATGTGAGAGTAAATCAGTGTAAACTGTGCCAAGTGCCAGTCCTTATCAGCTGTGTAATATTGACAGTCTAACATCTTTTGTTGAAAAAGTGCAGATTTTTAAATGGGTTTATTGAAGCCTCACTTATCAGCCACCCACCCATCATGCCAACCTGAGATCACATGGAGTCCAAAATGTAATGTGAACTGGAACTCCAGGAAGGCAGTCCCACAGGCTGCCCCCCCCCATCAGCCACCTCACACACTGCTCAGCTCTGGAACCCTTTGGTGTCTGATCCAGAACCACAGTTAGGAATCCCCAGAGTGAATTCCACCTGCCCCTTCACCACACTTGCCTTCTGACCTATCAAACCACCCCCACACTGCTGGGTCCTAGGGTTATGTGGAGCCTGACCAGAACCCCAGGTAGAATTCCTTAAGGCCAGGCCCTCTTCCACCTGTCTACCTACCAGCCACCCACAGATTTCTGGGCTCTAGAACCCTGAGTAGCTTTATCCAGAATCTCAGTTAGGGACAGAGAGAGCCAGTTTCCCTGCTTGCCCACCAGATGTCTAACAACCACCCTACCTTCTAATGGGCTCTACGGCCACATGTAGTCCACTCAGAACTACACAGTGGTCCCATAACTAAAAATCAAGTTTCATGTAACAGTTCTACAACACGACAAGTTGGAGTAACAAAAATCAAAGAGTCAAATATTCACCCTAATAAAGGTGAAGCCAGATATATAGTCATAGCATGAGACTCCATCAATAATCTAACTCCACATACCTAGATCCCATCCACCACAACAAGCAACATGACCAATCAGGACAACAGATCTCTTCCAGAAACCAGAACCCCAATCATTGTCTTCCCTGAGAAAAGCAAAACAGCTTATGTGTAAGACAATAGCAATTATATATATATATAGCAAGTATGTATGTGTGTATATATATATGCTTAAAGAACTCAGAAAGGATATGAACAAATGCCTAAATAAAGACTACATAACACAAAGATCTGAATGATGAAAATAATTAAAGATAAAAATAATTTAACAAATGATAAGATCTCTGAAGAAAAGCCAAACTGAAATAGAACTTGAACCCAGAAAGTCAAACAAAAGGCTCAGCCTCACCAAGAGACTGCATCAAGTTCAGGAAAGACTATCAGGTCTCAAAGGTAAGGCAGAAGAAATATTCCCAACTAAAGATGTTAAATCTTTAAAAAAAAAAAAGCCTAAGAAATCTAGTACCACTGAAAAGATAAAACACACGAGTAATGGATATAGAAGAAGAAATTCAAGTCAAAAACAGAGAAAATATTTTCAACAAAATCATAGAAAAATTCTCCAGTCTTCTCTAATCTTAAGAAACAGTCCTTTTTGTAGTGCTAGAAGCATACACCAAATACACAGGGCCAGAAAGGAAAGGAAACTCTCTAACTCACAATAATTAAAATAAAGATTATACAATAAATATATATAATCAATATAGAACAAAAATGGGAATGTGAAAGATATAAGAGAAAGACTAAGACACATATAAAGGCAGACTCATTAAAACAACACCTCACTAGTCAATATAGATTGAAAGCCAACAGGCTTGGACTAACGTTCTACAACTTCTAAAATACTACAAGTGCCAGTCTAAGTACTACATCCAGCAAATGTATTAGTTGTAATCAAAGGGTAAAGAACAAAACTGTATAATAAAAACAGATTTAGGAATTTATGTTCACCAAGCCAGCTGTGCAGATGATACTGTACAGAAAAGTTTGATCTAAAGAGATTAAACACATCCAAGAGGGAAAAAGGGAATAAATACTCTCAGAATAGTTAACCACAATAAAACAATACTATGATGACAAAATATTATGAATTAATAATTACCATTCAATAATAACTCACAAAATTAACAATCTCAGTTTTCCAATAAAAAGATACAAGCTAACTGACTAGATTAGAAACTAGGATTCATCTATTTACTATCCCCAAGAAACACACCTTATGAGCAACAACAATATACCTAAAAGTAAAATAATGGAAAACAGCATTCCAGTAAATGAAGCTAAAAAAACAAGTAGGCCCAGATATTTTAATATCCAATAAAAGAGGCTTCATACCAAAACTAGTCATAAGAGATAGGGAAGGATACTTTATATTCATTAAAAGAAAACCCACCAAGAGAATACTAGAATCATAAACATTTACTTTCTAAAACAAGGTGCACTTGATTTCATAAAAGAAAGATTATTAGATTAAAACTCACATATTGACCCTAACACAGTAATAATTGGTGACTTTGATACCCCATTCTTGCCAATATACAGTTTGTTCAGATAGAAACCAAGTTATTTATAGTAAATAAAAATATAAATCAAATGGACAGATTGGAGTCTTTTTTTCAGAATAGATCACTCAAAGAATAAACTTACTTCTTAAGAGCATGGAACTTTCTTCCAAACTGATCATATAGTAGGAAACAAAGCAAGTCTCAGTAAATAAAAAAAAAATTAAAATAATATGGCTGTAAATGGAAGTTTCTGTCTCACCTGGCCCAATAGTTGTTCAGTTTCAAATAAACACAGAGGCTTTCATTAATTATAAACTGTTTGACTTTTTGCTCAGGTGTATTACTAACTAGCTCTTACAATTTAAATTAACCCATCATTCTTATCTACATTTAGCCACATGGCTTTGTACTTTTTCTCAGTAAGGCATTCTCATCTTGCTTCCTCTTCATCTGACTTGTGACTGCATCTCTCCTTTCCTCTTCCCAGAATTCTCCTGGTCTAGTGACCCCACCTATACTTCTTGCCTGGCTACTAACCAACAAGTATTTTACTAAACCAATGTGAGTGACAAATAAGTATACAAGAGCATTATTCCACAACATATGACTCAGTGGTTAAGAGCACTGGCTATTCTTCTGGAGGATATGGGTCCAATTACATGGCAGCTTAGAAAATGCCTATTGGTGTAGGAGTTCCTTCTGTTTGTATGTTGCTTTCATTGGTTAATGAATAAAGAAACTGCCTAGTTGATAGGGCTGAACTTAGGTAGGTAGAGAAAACAGAACTGAATGCTGGGAGGAAGAAGGGCAGAATCAGCCATGGATCCTCTGCCTGAGATGGATGGCAGTTAGAATCTCTGGTAAGCCACTGGCATGTGGTGATACACTGGAGATGGGTTAAACTAATATGTAAGAGTTAGCCAAAAGGAAGTTAGAGCTAATGGCCAAGCAGTGTTTTAATTAATACAGTTTCTGTGTGGGTATTTCGGGTGTAAGCTAGCCGGGCGGCCAGGACAAACAAGGGGCTCACTCCTCATATAACAGCCTCATGTAATTCTACCTCTAGTATCTGACACCCTCAAACAGACATACATGCATGCAAAACACCAATGCACATACAATGAAAATAAATAAGTAAAAATAAACTGCATCCAATCTGACCACAAAGGAAAGCAGTGGGATATGAATAGCAAAAATGGCAGAAAACACACAAATGAATGGAAGCAAAAATGGCACAAAAAAACACACAAATGAATGGAAAACACACAAATGAATGGAAGCAAAAATGGCAGAAAACACACAAATGAATGGAAGCTAAGCAAAATACTACTGAAGAAAATTTTGAATTAAGGGAAAATCAAGAAGGAAATTTCTAGAACAAAAATGAAAGCTCAACATATCAAAATCAACACGACATAGTGAGGGGAGTTCTCATAGTTACAGCAGTAAGTGCCCACATACAAAACAAGAATCCAAAACAGGAGAGATTTCATGTTAAGAGCTTAATGGGATACTTGAAAGTCTTGCAAAACGGAACAAACAACAGCTAAAAAGAATAGACAGAAGATATAATCAAAATAAGGGGTGAAATTAATAAAGGAGAAATGAAAAAAAACAGTACAAAAACATTAATGAAACTGAGTTGGTTCTTTGGAAAGATTGACAAATCTTTGGTGAAATTAATCAAAAGAAAGTGAGGATCCAAATTAATAAAATTATGAGACTAAAAGTGAGACACTAAAACAGACACCAATGAAATTCAGAAAATCTGAAGTTTGTATTTTCTAAGTCTGTATTCTATCATGCTGTTAAACCTAAAAGAAATGTATGAATTTCTAGATATATATGACTTAACAAAGTTAAGTCAAGGTGAAATAAATAATGTAAATAGGCCCATAACATCCATTAAGATACAATCAGTAATTTAACATTTCCTAGCCAAAACATCCAAGGGGAAGATGGGTTCACTGTAGAATTTTATCAGATCTCCAAAGAATGAACATCAATACTCCTCCTCAAACTCTTCTGAAAAACTAAAAGTGAAGTAACATTGCCTAACTATTTCTATAAAGTCACCATTACTCTGATACATAGACCAGACAGAGACAACAAAAAGAGGATATTATAGGTCAACTTATTAGATAAACATGGATATATAAATCCTCACTAAAACATGCAAAAATGTATTCAAGAACATATCAATAATTATACACCATGATCAAGTTAGACAAATTAGTTCCATCCCAGAGAAGCAGGGGTGCTTCAAAATTCTTTAAAAAAAATCTATAAGCATAATCCACCACATAAGTAGATTCCAGAACAGAAGCCACATGATCCTCTCATTAGACACAGAAAAGGTCTTAGACAAAATCCAACACCCTTTCACAGCAAAAGTCTTGGAGACCCAAATAGAAGAATGGCATAATAAATGCAAGCCCATCACAATATCCAACAGTTTTCTAGTTAGAGAGCATTTCCACTAAATTCAGGGACAAGACAAGTATGTCCACTTTCTCTATTAATGTTCAATATTATGTTTGAAGTCTTAGCTAGTACAATAAAAGTAAAGTAGACAAAATTAATACAAATGGGCAAGGAAGAAGTCAACACATCTTTATTTGAAGACAATCTGATTTCATGCACAAAAGACATTAAAAACCCACCAGAAAAATTTTACATCTGACATGTGGTGAGATACAATATTAGAACACAAAAATAAATACTGTTCCTATATAAAATTGACAGACTGGAAAAGAAATCAGGGAAACTGTACCATTTACAATATCTTCAGAAACAAAAGCAAACAAAGAAAAACCTTGAACTAAATCTAAGAAAGTGAAAGGCAAACCAAAGAAGATACCAAAAAAATGAAAAGATCTCCCATTCTCATGCATAAGTAGAATTAATATTTTGAAAATGGAAATTATACCAAAAATCAATCTACAGAGTCAATAAAAGTCCATAAAAATTCCAACATATTTCATTTCAAAAATAAAAAAAATCTTAAAAATCACATGGAAACACAAAATATCCAGGATAGCCAAAACTGAACAACGAATATACTGCTGGAAGTCTCAGCATCTCTTTCTTTATGTTACAGTACAAAATAATAGTAATAGAAACAGCAGGATACTTTCATGACAAAAGAAACAATAATCAATGTAATTAAGATAATAATTTAGACATATGTCCATGTACCTACAGATATCTGGTTTTTGGCAATTAGGTAAAAAATACACATTGAAAATCATATCTTTAACAAATAGTATTTGTCAAATCTGGTTAGCACCATGTAGAAGAATGAAACTAGATTTTTTTTCATTCTACACAAAACTCAACTCCAAATAGATCAAGAACCTCAACTTGTAAGACATGATGCCTTGAATCTGATGAGGAAAAAGGAATACACTTGAACTATTGACACAGGAAATGAATTTCTTTTTTTTTAGGCTGCGTGCCATGTTATCATGTAATTTATTTATTTTTTTAATTTTTAA
>NW_004949138.1:1790424-1791613 GCF_000317375.1 Microtus ochrogaster | reverse complement strand
AAAAAAATAAAAGTTAAAACTTCTCAAGACAAAATACAAATGGCTGAGACACTTTAAAAAATGTTCAACATCCTTAACCATCAGAGAAATGCAAATTAAAACTATTTTGATATTCTGTCTCATCCCCCAGTCAGAATGGCCAAGATAAATAAAACAAATAACAGAAGAAAATGACGAGGATGTGGGGGGGAGGAAAAATTATCCCCTGCTGATGCGTGTGAAAACTGGTACAACTCCTATAGAAGTCAGTATTGAGAGTCCTAAAAATACTATAAGTAGATCTAAAACATGAGTCATCTATACCATTCTTGGTCATAAAGTCAAAGGACTCCATATTTTATCATTGGGATACTTGCAAATCTATGTCCATTATTCCTTCATTCACAATAGCCAGAAAGTGGAAACAGCCCAATTTCAATCAGTTGAGAAATAGAATGTGGAAATTTTTATACCATTTACTATTATTCAGCTGTTAATAAAATAAGAATAAATTATGAAACTCACAAGTAAATTAATGGAACTGTAAACAATCTAAGTCAGGTACACAGACCAAAAAATACAAATGTTGATTGTTTTTCTCCCATATGGGATGTTAATTTTTAAATTTTAGTTAAAGGATTGAACTAAGAATACTACAGAGGTTAGGGAAATAGTAAGAGGGAATCTTTCACGTAAAGTAAAATAGAATATAGTATTATAAAGAAGGGAAGAGGAAAATAAATCAGGAAGATTTAAAGGGGATGAAGAAAGGGAGGGCAGGGCAGAGGAGCAATGTTGGAAGGGTTAACTAAAGTAAAGAACTTTTGAAAAAGCGATTGGAAACCTACTATGGCATAAGCTTCATAAAATGTATACACATGTGTAAATTGTGTTTAAATTAAGTTATCCCATAATGGAGGATGCTGACAATGTTGCAACCACACATACCAAATCAAAATTCTGGTACCAGAAGTTGGACTCTCTCTCTCTCTCTCTCTCTCTCTCTCTCTCTCTCTCTCTCTCCCTCTCCCCCTCCCCTTTCTCTCTCTCTCTCCCTCTCCCCCTCTCTCTCTCTCTCTCTCTCTCTCTCTCTCTCTCTCTCTCTCTCTCTCTGTTGACCAGTGTAGTCAGATAGACTCTCAAGCATATGGTCTATTTATTGCCAATACACTTGGCTACCTTCTGGAATTGATGGTAAGGCCCTATTGTT
>NW_004949138.1:1787768-1789921 GCF_000317375.1 Microtus ochrogaster | reverse complement strand
AAGGCCCTATTGTTAAAGATACCACATACTTGGGTCATAAAAAAAGGAGAAATCTAGCCAGTACTCAGCTGGAAGATCCACCAGTACTGGATAGCTTTCTTAAGCCTGGAAGGTGCTATGAATGCTACTAGGGAAAATTAGGCATCAGTATCACTCAGCTGTGAACCCTGAAAGCTGCACTATAAACTCTCCTGAAAAGATAAGCCCACTAATACAGTAGTGCTAGGGAAGTTACAGGAGTAACCGTGCTGGTTAGTTTTGGGCCAATTTGACACAAGCTTGTAGCAACTTTCTAAATTTTTCTATTATTAGTAAACCTTTGGGAGTCAGATATTAGGGTATAGCCTGAAAGATCCACAGAGCCACAGGGAAACGATGAGCTGAGCTTTTCTTTCCATGCTCCCAGCTAAAAAATTCCATGCATCTCTCACTGCCCCTCCCTACTCCTCACTGTCTCTATAAAGACTCCTGGTCTACCAAAAAATTCTATAGTTCATTCTGGCCCATTGAACATGGACTCTGCCCTCTGTCTGAATCATGCTAAATCTTTATTGGTGGTCAGGGAGTGACAGTCCAACCAAATCTCCTGCAACACAAGCTATAGTCATTTAGCCAGAGTGAGCCTCAACTGAAAAAGATGCCCCCACCAGATTGGCCTGTGAACAAGTTTTCCTGTCATTTTCTTGGTTAATGTTTGTTATAAAAGATCCTGGCTCTGATAAGATTATCTTGGGTTGTATTAGAAAGCAAAATAAGCAAGTCACTACACAGTGGTTTCTGTCCCATTTTCTACCTTACCTGCCTACCCTGACTTTCCTCAGTGATTGTGTGCAATCAGAGTATTATAAGAAAAAATTGCTTTTGACCATGGTGTTCACCACTAGAAACCCCAACTAAGGCAGAAATTGGTACCCCAGAGAGTATACTATTGCTGTGGTTAACATAATTGGTTATGGGAAGGCTGTGTGGAAGGACTTAAGACTGACTGTTGAACTAGAAAATTCATTGACCAAAGCTTAATGAGTTACTGTGGGAGCTTTGAAGAGAATGCTGAAAGCAGTGCAGATAACAGAGGTCAGGGTTGTGAAGTTCTAGCGAGAAGTTGGATAGTTCTTTAGAAACTCTATCTATTTGATACTTTGAATTAAAAATCTATGGTTCTGGTGAGATTACCTAGGAGACAGAACAACTGGTGTGAAGCCCTTGCTTTTCTGGGACAATAGATACTGGCCAATTAGGGCCAAAGAATCAGCTGTGACAAAAAATATCCTAGAAACCTTGAGGCAAGAGTGTTTGTCAGTGTCAGAAAATATAAGCTGTGGTCTAGAGGGCACCAAGCACAGTACCTTGTGCTGGCAGCAGAACTTGGGCATATGAAAGATTGTCTCAGGTGCTACTGGTTTGGGAGGTATGGAGGGGTTATGCAGAACATCTTAGGCTTGGCGCCATGAGGTGAGGTGAGTTCACCGGTGAAGATGCAGTTTCAGTGGTAGTAGAATCACCATGATAGAAGGGATTACAGACAAAAATTGAAGCTTTGCATTGTGTGGAAGGCTTAGAGTCCCTGAAGATAGCCTAGGAGAGGCTATTGGTGATGGTGGTGCTCAGTGGCTATGGAAATGCCAGCATTTTGAGATGCCAGTACCATGGAATGACCACCAAGAACAGGAGCAGATGTGGAGTGGAGTCTGCCTAAGCGAGTGAGATAAGATTCACGGCATGTGGTTGGAAAAGCTAGAGAAGTGAACCTGTCTAGGTTCTTTGGAACCCCGAAGATTTGAGTTCCTGAAGTATGACATTGAGCTGTTGAACTTTGGTTTTGTTTGATCTGACTGTAGCTGTGTCCTAGCTCTTCAGTTTTAAAGTAAGAAGTAATCAGCAGTTTTTAGTTTACAGGAACTCCCAGTAAAAAGACTTTGAATTTTAAAGGGATTATGGACTTTCCCCTTTTATGAAAAATAAATTTTCTTTTTTTTAGGTTTTTTATTTATTTATTTATTTTTAATTTATTTATTTATTGAGGATTTCTGCCTCCTCCCCGCCACCGCCTCCCATTTCCCTCCCACTCCCCCGATCAAGTCACTCTCCCTCATCAGCTTGAAGAGCCATCAGGGTTCCCTAACCTATGGGAAGTCCAAGGACCGCCCACCTCC
>NW_004949138.1:1783161-1785272 GCF_000317375.1 Microtus ochrogaster | reverse complement strand
CCATCTATTTTTTTTTTTAACTCATTCTTCTGTTCAGGGATGTCTAGGTTGTTTCCAGTTTCTGGCTATTATGAATAGAGAGCAGTGAACAAGTTTCTTTGTGGTAGGATGAAGTGTCCCATGGGTGTATGCCCAAGAGGCATATAATGGGATCGTGAAGTAGATCAGTTTTCATCTCCCTGAAGCCACACTGATTTCCATTGTGGTTGTATAAGTTTACACTCCCAGTAGCAGTGAATGGATGCTCTCCTTACACCACATCCTCAGCAGCATATGCTATTACTGTCTTATTCATTGTAATCATTCTGACAAGTGTAAAATGGAATCTCAAGGTGGTTTTGATTTGTATTTATCTGATGGCTAAGGATGTTGAACATTTCTGGAAGTGTTTCTCAACTCAACATTAGAGTTTCCTCTATTGGAAATTCTCTATTTAGACCTGTACCACATTTTAAAATTGGATTGTTTGTTTTATTGATATCTAGTTTCTTGAGTTCTTCATATATTTTGGATATTAGTCCTCTATCAGACATGCAATTGACAAAAATCTTCTCCATTCTGTAGTCTGATACTTTATCCAAATGATGGTTTACGTGGTCATGCAGAAGCATCTCATTTTCACAAAGCCCCATTTATTAATTAGTGATCTTAGTTCCTGTGCTATCAGTGTTCTGTTAGGAAGTCTCCCAGTACCAGCAAGTATAAGGCTAGTCTTCATTTTCTCTTGAGGCCTTTGATCCATCTGGAGATGACTTCTGTGGAGGGAGATAAGTGTGGATCTGTGTGGACTCTTCTTCACACGGCTCTCTAATTTGCACAGCACCATTTCTTGCAGATACTGTCTTTTTTCCAGTGTGTCTTTCTGGCTTCTGTTTCAAAACAAATCAAGAGTGTATAGATATGCGGGTTTATGTCTGAGTCTTCAGTTCAATTATACAGACCAACATTTTTGTTTTTATGTCAATACCATGCTGTTTCTATTACTATAGTTTTGTAGTACAACTTGAAATTGGGAATGATGATGCTTCCAGAAGTTCTGATATTATTCAGATTATCTTAGTCTCCTAGGTTTTTTTATTTCTATATGAAGCTGAAATTTGTCCTTTCAAAATCTGTGAACAATCGTGTTGGAATTTTTACAGAAATCACATAGAATCTGTAAAATGCTTCTGATAGGATGACCATTTCTACTATGCTAATGCTACCAATTCATGAGCATGGGAGATCATTTCATCTTTTGGTATCTTTTTCAATGACTTGAAGTTTTTATCACACAAGTCTTTTACTTGCTTGGCTAGGATTACTCCAAGATATTTTATATTATTTGAGTGTATTGTGAAAGGTGTTGTTTCCCTAATTTCTTTCTCCTTCCATTTGATATTTATATATAGGAAGAATTTTGTGAGTTAATTTTATATCAAGATACTTGGCTAAAAGTATTTATCAGCCATAAGAATTTCCTGTTAAAAATTTTAAGGTCACTTTTCTATGCTGTCATATCATCCACAAATAAAGAAACTTTGATTTCTTCCATTCCAATTGTTATACCCATGGTCTCCTTCAGTAGTCCTATTGCTCTTGCTAAGACTTCAAGTACTCTTGAATTGTTATTGAGAGAGTGGACAGCTGTGTCTTGTTCCTGATTTTAGTGGAGTCATTTTGAGTTTCTCCAGATTTAAGTTGATGTTGGCTCTGAATTTGCTGTAAACTGCCTTTATTATATTTAGGTATGTCCTTTGTATCCCTAATATCCCCAGGATTTTTATCATAAAGGGGTGTTGGATTTTGTCAAAGGTTGTTTTATGTATCCAATGAGATGATTATGTGGTTTTTGTCTTTTAGTTTGTTTTTATGGTGGATTACACTTATCCCATTCATGCATCTCTAGGATGAAACATACTTGACTTTGGTACGTGGTATGTATTGAGAAAACTATGCACTGCTTTTAGATTTTCAAATTTGGTGGATTTGGGTTTGTAAAATATATTCTTATGATTCTAGATTTCCCTGAGGTCTGTTATTATGTCTCCCACTTCGTTTCAAATTTTGTTAATTTGATCTTCTTTCTCTGAAATTTAGTTAATTTAGAAAAGGTTTTTATAGATTTTCTC
>NW_004949138.1:1771345-1779491 GCF_000317375.1 Microtus ochrogaster | reverse complement strand
CCCTCTCTTCTGGATTCATTCCCTCTCTTCTGGATTCATTCCCTCTCTTCTGGATTCATTCCCTTTCTGTCTCTCATTAGAAAAAAAACAGGATTTCTGGAGATAATAATAAAACATAATGAAATACAATATAGTAAGTTAAAACAAATATTATCACATCAAAATTGGACAAGACATTTCGAACAAAATAAAAAGAGCACCCCCCCAAAAAAAAATGGTCTAATAGATACACACCAAGGAATTCCAGAAAAACACTAAACTGGAAACCATACTGTATGCAGACCCATGTAGGCTGGTGCATGCTGCCTAAGGTTCTGTGAGTTCATATGTGCTTTTCTCATGTTGATTTTGAAGGTATTATTTTCTTGGTGTCCCCCATCTCTTCTGTCTCTTACATTCTTTCTTCTTCTTCTTCTTCTTCTTTGGCAAGAGTGCCCTGAGCTCTAAGAAGAGAAACTTGATGTGGACATCCTATTTAGGGATGAGGGTTCAAAGATCTCTCATTCTCGGTGTAGTGTCTGGCTGTGGGTCTCTGTATTTGTTCCCATCTGCCTCAGAAAGAAACATCCCTGTCGACGACTGCAAAAGGCACTGATCTATGCATGTAGAAGGATATCATTAGGAATCATTATATCACTACATTTTTGATGGTTTGTTTTTTGTTGTTGTTTTTAGACCAGTAGTATTTAGTGTTAGCCTAGCCTCAGATTCTTGATACCCAAGCAGTGTCAGGTATGGGTTCCATTTCAGGAAGTGGGCCTTATGTCAAACATTGCTGGTTTATTCCTACAAACTTTGTGCCACCATTTCCCTAGCATATCTTGCAGAAAGGACAACATTGTTGATTCAAGTGTTTGTGTCTGGCTTGGTGTTTACTCTTTTGATAGTATGCAGAGTACCCTCCCGTACTAAGGATATTAGAACTTAGGTGTGAATGATCGACCTAGGCACAAACTAAAGTTCTTCATGTACAATGAGTTGTACAAGTCTTGTCTTCAGTCATGCGGTCTTCTTATCAGTTTGTTCAACCTATTGTCATGGCAACAGCTTGGGTTGTTTGGAAATTTCTGTAGAACCTCTTTGGCCAACAACTTAGTTAGATATAACTCAGTCCTGGTACTGGAAGTTTCATTTGTTGACCAAAGATGGCCAGTTAAGACTCTGTTTCCCCCATTATCTGGCAATTTAATTTTAATACCTTCATATGTATATTTGCTTCAGTTTCTACTGTATTAGGTTGTTATTTTATCTCTCAAATGATCCTTAATTTTAGCTATCTCTCCCTGTATTCCCCACCAGCCTCCTCTCCCCTTCCCCTCCCAAGTTGATCCTTTTATTCCAGGTTCCCAATCCACCTATAATTATCTACTCTATTCCCTTTCTTAATGAGCCCTATCTTTACCCTCTAGTCTATTACTCTATATGTACCTTCTGGGGTTCTATATATTAGTTAATATATTGGTTAACATATAAACAAATACATACCATGTTTGTCTTTCTGAATGCAGGATACCTCACTCAGGATGTTTTTTTTTCTCTAGTCCCATCTATTTTTTTTTTTAACTCATTCTTCTGTTCAGGGATGTCTAGGTTGTTTCCAGTTTCTGGCTATTATGAATAGAGAGCAGTGAACAAGTTATTATGTCTCCCACTTCGTTTCAAATTTTGTTAATTTGATCTTCTTTCTCTGAAATTTAGTTAATTTAGAAAAGGTTTTTATAGATTTTCTCAGAAAATCAACTCAATGTTTCATTGATTCTTTGCATTGTTTTGCTGTTGTTTTAATTTTATTATCTGTCCTGAATTAGATTACTTCTTGCCGTATATTCCTTTTGAGCATAACTTCTCTTCATTTCAGAGAGTTCAGGTGTGCTCTTAAGTTGCTAGGATGAGATTTGCCCTTTATTTTTGTGTAGACAGTGGTTTTAACTTGTATTATAGAATAATCTTCATTGTGTCCCATAATTTTGGGTGCTCTGTACATTTATTTTCATTCAACTCTAGAAAGTTTTTTATTTCTTTCTTAATTTCTTTCTTTACACATTCTTCATTCAGTACAATGTTGTTCAGGTTCCATGAGTTTGTAAGCATTCTGTGGTTTTTGTTATTCATATTGAGCTTTAGTCTATGGAAGTCTGATAGGATGCAGGGTGTTATTTTGGCTTTCTTGTGTCTAGTAAGACTTGCTTTGTGTCCCAGTGTGTAGCCCAGCTTGAAGAAAATTTCATGAGGTCCTGAGAAGAAGGCACATTATTTTGTGTTTGGGTAAAATGTTCCATAAATATCTGTTAGGCATTTTGGTCTATAACATCACTTAGCTTTACCATTTCTCTATTTAATTTTTGTGCAGACAACCTGTCTATTGATGAGAATAGGGTAGTGTGTGTAAGGATCACTGTGTGATTTAAGTTGTAGTAGTGTTTCTTTTACAATCCTGGGTGCACTTTGTTTTGGGCATAGATATAAAAATTTTAAATGTCCTCTTGGTAAATTTTTTACTTTGATAAGTACGTAGTATCCTTCCCTATCTCTTTTGATTAGTTTGAAGTTTATTTTGTCAGATATTAAAATAGTTATACCAGCTTGTTGCTTAGGTTCATTTATTTGGAATACTTATATCTGACCCTTTTTCCTGGGGTGATGTCTTTCCTTGATATAAGGGTATGTTTCTTGGAAGCAGCAAAATGATGGGTCCTTTTTTAATCCATTCTGTTAGTGTATGTATTTTCATTGGTGAATTTAGACAGTTGATGTTAAGAGATGTCAATAACCAGTAATTGGTAGATACTATTATTTTATTGTTGCTTGTGGTAGTGGTAGTGGTGTATCTCTGTATGTGTTTCCCTTTTCTTAGCTTTGTTGTGCTGGGATTATATATTCTCTGTGTTTTCTTGGATGTAATTATCATCTTTACTTTGGAGTTTCCCTTCTAACACCTTCTATAAGACTGGATTTGCAGATAGAAATTGCTTAAATTCAGCTTTGTCATGGACAGTCTTAACTTATCCTGTACAGTAATTGAATGTTTTTTTTTTTTCTGATATAGTAGTCTAGGGTGGCATCTTTGGTCTCTTAGAATCTGCAGCATGTCTGTACAGGCACTTCTGCCTTTTCGAGTCTCTGTTGGGAAGTCATGTGTAATGTAAAGGTCTGTCATTATATGCTACATTGTCTTTTATCTGTGCATCTTTTAATATTCTTTATTTTTTCTTCATATTTTGTGTTTTAATTATTTTGTGTTGAAGCCACTTTCATTTACGGTCTAGTCCATTTGGTGTTTTGTATGCTTCTTATACCTTGATGGGCATGTCCTTCTTCGAGTTAGGAACATTTTCTTCTTTGATTTAGTTGAAAATATTTTCTCTGCCTTAGACTTGGGTTTCCTTTTCTATTCTTAGATTTTGTCTTTTCCTAGTCTCTCATATTTCCTGGATAATTTCTTTGGGTCAGGAGTTTTCTCGATATAACATTTTCTTTAACCAACATTTTCTTCTATCTTGTCTTCAATGCCTGAAAATTTCTCTTATACCTCTTGTATTCTGTTGGTGAAACTTACCTCTGTGTTGTTGTTTGGATTGCTATAGTTTTCATTTCCGGATTTTCCTGTTTGGATCTGCTTAGTTAGTCCCTTAGGAATGAGGATGGAGAGTGACAATGAGCCATAGCAGATGGTCTGCCATAGAACCGAGGATGGAATTAGAAGATTGGACTTGGAGGGATGGAGGGAGGATTGAGGGTTTGTTGTTAGCCCACTTGTTTTCCTAGTCAGAATGACCTGTGGCTTCCCAGACAGTGCATGCTGGAGATGGGGGTTGGGAAAAAGCAAAAGGTGGGGGAGGAAAGTTAGGAGGGGAAGACATGGGTGATGTTGGCATGAGGGCAGGGTTGAGGGGGGCTGCAGCAGCAGGTGTTCTGTTGGAGAGCTGGGGGTGGGAATGGGGATTGGATTCGGAGAAGCAGAGAGAAAGGTGAAGATCTACAGCTAGCCTTTCTGCTTTCCTGCCTACCTGGTCTGTGGGATCCCAGTCAGAGCACTGAATTTGGGGCCCAGGATAGAGCAGTGAGTCAGGGGAGTGAGATGGAGGAGATCTGTGATCCACTGCGGGTGGGGCCAGGCAAAAGTGAGGCTGCAGCCAGCATTCCATTGCAGAGCTGGGGTGAGACTAGGGTGCTAGATTTGGAGGAGCAGAAGGAGAGATGAAGAGCTGTAGTGGCTGAAGTGGCCGGCTTGCTGGAGTTAGAGCAAGGAGTGAGGGATGCCATTGTAATCCACTGGAAGGAAGGGAGGCTTCAGCACACTATCTGCTGTAGAGCCAGGAAAGGGACTGCAGATTTGGATTTGGAATAATTGCAGGAGAGGTGAAGGTCTGGGTTTAGCCTACTTATTTCTCTGGTCATAGTGGCCTGTGCATTTGCAGAGGGTGCCTGATGGAGTTGGGGACTTCCCTAGCCAGAGAAACTTTGAATATTTTAGAGAAGCTTGGACCTTTTAAAGAGACTTTGGATTTTTTTAAAAAAAAATATTTAACTTCTAAAGACTGGAAACTTTGAAAAGTCAGAAAGTGTTTTATGTTGACATATCAATATTAATATGAGATCTTAAAAATAATCAAGAAATGAAAGGCTTTGTTTTAATTGTAATGTATCTGTGTATCAAATTGACAAGGGATCAGTTCTTTTGCTTAGTTTTCCATCAGCCTGACACAAGCAAGTGTTATTTGGGAAGAGGGCACCTCAGTTGAGAAAATGCTCCCAGAATATTGGCCTGTGGGAAAGCCTATGGTGCATTTTCTTGATGAAGGATAGATGTGCGAAGATCCAACTCATTTTGAGTAGGTGATCCAGAGTTATATAAGAAGCAGGATGAGCTAGCCAGTCAGTAAACAGCATTTCCCTCCAGTCTCTGCTTCAGTCTCTACCTTGCATGCCTCCCTGCAGCTGGTCAACACAAACCAAAAATTGCAGAGTGAAACAAACATTTTTTTCTCTCCTTTTGCTATTACAGTTTTGTCACAGCAACAGAAATCCCCACAAAGACAGAAATTGTGACTTCTTGATTGACTTTAAGGACCATTCTGCAAGACAGAATTCATAACTGGCACTGTCAAGAAGGCCAAGAACCTGCAGCTAGACAAGACATAGGTCTGAGGGAGGATATACTAATGTTGCTTTGTTAAATGTTCATAGTATTAATGTGACTCCTAATGATTTAGGTTCATACCCACAGGTAACTCTGACTTCAGCCCTCATCAGAGATTCTTCTTTTTGTCATAGATAATGATTAACACAAAGACCTGCAACTGGTCAACATGCAGAAAATAAAAAGGCTGTGGAGTGTTTGGACTTAAAAGAGACCATTGAATCATAGCTCTTCCTAACAGACTTAGGGAATCATTGAGGGAGAGGGGGGAAAAAGATTGTAGGAGACAGAGCTCTTTGATTACTCTAAAAAAATATTTTCAGGGCATACCATGGACGTTTCACATATGAAATCACAGTGATTCTGACAGTATGCACAAGACCCACACAAACTCAAGCTAGAGCAAACACTAGCATGGAAGGAGGCGGTAGCCATAATCCCATCCCGAGCTCAGGAGATACTGGCATGGACAGTTGCCAGTAGATGGGGTGTCAGGTTTCTTTGATGGTCTGACCTCTACAATACTGACCACACTCCAAGGTAGGTCCCATGACCCAAAGGACTTAGACAATTCAAGCTGGACTTTAAGAATGTAAAAGAGAGGCAGAGGAGGAGCCAAGTGGAGTGGGTAGGAAGGTTTGGGTGGATGTGGAGGAGAGAAGACGGAATATGATCAAAATGCTCTGAATAAAAGTCTTTGAAAACTGGTAATAACACTAATCAAAAATTGTTTTCAGATTTCCAAAATGTATAAAATGAGATATATTTCTATGCTCCCCATTTTTCTCTCTTCTGCACCCCCAGATTCCCCTCAATACATCCTTACAACTTTATGTCCTCTCCTTTTTGCTTCTCAACAGTGGATTAAGTACAATAAGTGGTGTCCATTAGTGCACGGGGTGCAGAGACATGCACCAGAACATGCGTGCCCTATCATAGGTCACTGCCTTCCCCAAAGAAGAATGGCTCTCCCTCTCCAGAAGCTACAAAATTCCAATGGCTCCTTAGTTATGAGTGGGACCACCATCAAGTTATGCCTGAACTTGAATGACTTGATCTGACATCCTTTCTTCCAGACCTTTGAACTGTGCAGCTGATCATTGCTGCTCTGGATCTGTCTTGTATATTACTTTTTGCACCTGAGCAACTCCTTACTGACTAGATAGAAGATAGTAACACCTTAGGAAGTAACTTGGGTGACTCCTGTCCTTTCCCAAAGGTTTTTGTTTATGGTATTTCTTGACTTTTGTAATATAAACTCTCCCATGATGCCTTATTTAAATTCAATGATACAGGGATATCAGAATGTCTTTGAGAGCAATGGAGACTCACTCAGCTCTGTAATGCTTAGCTTCAGAGATGGGGTTCCAGAAACTCAATGACTATCAAATCTAACCCAAAGCAGAGACCTTTCTGTTTATGTCTCCAAAGTTTGAAGAATAAAATTCATAGATCACAGATGGTAAGTGTTTGAAAAGAGTTTTATATAAGGAGCTTAATAAAGAAAAAGAGAGAGAGAACACAAATCTCCTGTATAGCAGGGAGAATCACCATTCAGCCTTATCACCTTGGGACTTTAATGGATCAACAGAGAGAAGAGGCCTGAGCATGTCAGCCCAGGTTTCATTCCAGGTGTGGACATCCTCACAGTTTACGCCACATTTCCATATGGTTTCCAGGGAGCCATGCTCCTTTAGAGGAGAGAGATACAGAAAGCTAGATCCCTACCTGGCATCTTCAGCCTCTGGCCATGTCTAAGGCAGAAGCACTTTTGGCTTAAGCACTTCTCGTTTGTCGCTTCCAGCAAGGATGAGTCTATGCACAGCTCATAGCCAAGATAGAAACTGGTCACTTTTCTTTAGTGGGGTCTTTTTACCCTGAATGACCTAGGTAATTTCTGCCTCCTGTTCTCATCATCAGAAATCATCTGCCATTCATACAATTGAGAGGAAATGTGCTAAATTTCATCCTTAGCCACCATGTGAGGTTTCTTATATAATACCACTAAGAGATAACCGATAAATACTCAGCTGACAACACCCTGTTCACGTGAGAATGTTTGCAATCCCTTCCAGAAAATCCAAATGACAAAAACTGCAGTGAAATCCCCACTGCTCACAAACTGGATCTTGTTTGTTTATTCCCTGTGCTTGAACTTTACTAGTAGAAAAACAGAAGGCATGAAGAGGGGAGAATGCCTCTCCCCTGGGCTATGCTGTTGAATCTCATCACTGCACTCTGAAACATCTGCAGTTGAGTTTGCTCACTGTGGAGTGGCTCCCCTTTCTGAACGTAGAGTACACAAATGGTGACTTAAAAAAGAGGAAGCACAGCACCTCTGGTAACCGTGTAAACTCAGGATGTTTCTGCTAATTAGGAATTTAGAGGACCAAGCCCCTAGATGAGGGATTCTTGTACAACTTAGAAACCATTAGACAGTATGGACCTTGGAAAAATGAGAGGAAGCCTGGCAATGGGCAGAGAAACTGCTTTCCAAGTGTAGATTCCAGTGTGGAATCACCAGCAAATAATTCATGAAAGAAATAGAACATATGCTCACCCGATCGAGTGGGAGTTGGAGGACGCAGAGAGCACGTAAGCAGCTGAGCTCTATGAGTTACAGCGCCGCATTGCAGTTATAAAACACCTTTATTGGGAGGAAAACGCAATATTTAGGTAGAAAGAGATGAAGTGGGTAGTCTGGATGACTCACTGATGGCAGAGTGTGCCATTTTACAGCTGGTATATGCCAGTCTGCTCAGTGTCTTTCTGGACTCACAGCCTATCACAAGGAGGCATTGAGTATACACCGCTTATCTATGAAGCAATCAAGGTGCGAAGGTAAGGGTCAGGAAATGGAGAATATCATAAAAAGAAGAGTTTTATTTTCTGCAAAACATTCTTAAAAGACTACTTTCCTATTTCTTTGTTAAGGTTTATTTGATTTATGCCACCTTTAGAGAGTGGTAGTAGTGTGTGTGTGTGTGTGTGTGTGTGTGTGTGTGT
>NW_004949138.1:1768700-1770890 GCF_000317375.1 Microtus ochrogaster | reverse complement strand
CCCATTGCCATTGTTCTTGAGTTCTCAGTAGTCCTCATTGTCTGCTATGTAAGTCCGGTTTTATCCCATGCTTTTTCAGACCCAGGCTAGCTGGTCCAGGTAGGTTCAATTCTAAGGTTTAGGGATGAAAAGAAATTGACCATGCTGGTCCTTCATAAGAATGTATGAAAATCCAGTTTGTTTTCCTCAGAGCAAGAAAAAGAAAGCCCAGTTCTCTTAAAAGCAAACAAACAAACAAAGCCTATATTAGGATCTCAAGAGATGACTCAGAGGACCCAAGTTCAGTTCCTAGCACCCATATTAAACAGCTCACAAGAGCCTGTAACTCCAGTTCCAGAATACTCAACTTCCCTTTAAAGGCTACAAAGGCATCTGAACTCGTGTGTGTGTGTGTGTGTGTGTGTGTGTGTGTGTGTGTGTGCGCGCATGTATGTATATATACATACATATATGTTTTTTTAACATAGGTCAAATGTTTCCATGTATACTTTGTGCTAAGCAAATAACATGTTAAATCTTGGCAAACAAGGACATTCAAAGAACATGAAGCTGTTTTATAGCTAGGCTAGGAATCTCAGAAAATAGAGATGGGACACAAAGTCCTTTGCTGAAACTATACAATAATATTAAATTTCTATTTTGTATATTTTCATTTTAATCAAAGGGAATATAATCACTCTTACACATAAACATTAAAGACAGAATTTGTGTTATCATTTTTTTTCTTAAATGGCCTGTTGATTTTTGTAGAAATGTGTCTTTAAAATATTTAGAATTTCAAGCCTTTCCTGGGGCTCATCTGTAAAGTGAGATGGCTTTCAATTTCATTCTTATATTGACATGAATCTGAGATGTAATTATTTCTTCTTTGATTTGATCGGTTGCAAACATCATAATTATGTCATAATAATTCCAACCATTTCTATTTCAAGAAAAACAACTGAAGGTGAATTTTGAGTTGATAAGTATTACTGTTTTGTCTTCTTTATCGGTCATTGTCTTTTTAAAAGCATAAAAACATCTGCCCTGTTTGCAGTTGTTGTCAGGAGATATGGACTCCTTTCTCTCTCCCTCCCTCCTGGCTACACTCACTCTCCATGCTATTTATGTAACTACATTATTCATGCTTACAAGCCCAGCTGTAAAATAAAAATAGAGTGAGTGAATGGGTTCTAAGGATCAATATAAAAATATGGCCCAGCTCAAGCCAAAGCTCATTTCTAGCTTACTTTACATATTTCACCACATTCTTTGGCATGGTAAATTGTATTAACCAATCTACTTCTATTCTGAAACCCTGTTCATCTGAAATTAAAATGTTTGCTCTGGACTCTGAATTCAAACTATAACATCTATAACTCTTCTGTCTATCTCTAGAATCCCTATAAGACTTGTGAAGTTTTCATATCAGTCAAACAGTAGAAAAGGGCATTGCTTCACTGATATGCTTCTGTAATTCGGGTGTCTTTATTTTTCTGCAGTTTTATTTGTGCAATATAAAAATATCATGTAGGGTTTGTTTTTTGAAACTTTAAAAAATATTACTACAGAGTCCCCCATCTTTGCTAAACTGGTGTTCTGGAAGGCATACTCAGTTCTCAGAGGCCACCTTCTGCCTGCTGCTGCCACTGAATTGAAAAGCCAAGCTTCCCAGACACATTGAAAAGGCAAGGTCAAGCGGACATCAGACACCATTGTTCTGGTGTAATGCATGCCTTTCCACTTAATGGGGACTCATTTGGGTGATCTTTTTCACTTACAGCAAAAAGCATTTCTAAACTCATTTTATCTGCTTCAGAGTTTCACACGTATAAACTAATGAATTCTAACTGTGACAGTGCTCAACACTGGGACGAAGAATCTCTCAGCCGGGAATGAAAAACATAGCCTGTTGGCAATTTCAGCCTTTTGTAAATTCTCCTCTCAAGCTGGTGAACCCCAACCTGCAGCTTCCTAGATTTCTGCTGTCAATTGTGGTGAAATCATTGTCAATTAATCAACTGGAAGAGCAAACACCTGCCCAATTTATTATTATTTTTTTACAAGTAATTAGGGGGTCCAATAAAGCAGCAGGGGGAGACAGAATTTCAGGTAAAAGCATGTGTCAACCCTGTATGTTTCTAAGTAATCTGATGTGAGAGGAGAGGGAAGTGGGAGAGAAATAGAGCAGAGAGAGAAAGAGAGAGAGAG
>NW_004949138.1:1761333-1768600 GCF_000317375.1 Microtus ochrogaster | reverse complement strand
GAGAGAGAGAGAGAGAGAGAGAGAGAGAGAGAGAGAGAGAGAGAGAGAGAGAGAGAGAGATCAGCCACAAAAGTCAACAATAAATATTCTGAAATATGGAACAAAGAGGCTTGTCAAACTGTGATTTTTCTTGCCTAGGATACCAAGCACCTATGAGCATCTATAAAATGTCCAAAGCAACATATGTTAAAGATATATGTAGGTCACATAGTGTGGGTAGGGGAGGAGCTGCTGGCTAAGGTACAGATAATGAGGCATATACAAGCTAACAATTTTGCATATATTCAGTCAGCCAGACAACAGAGATGGATGCTAAACTTTGTCTCTTCCCCACTGAAAATGAGAAGAAAGAGAAACCGCCGGTGGCAGAAGCCCATCTACCCTGACACAAAACAGGTGGTGTTCTAGTTCAGATGCCATATTTGCTATTTAGGGTTCCTGTGATCTCTGCAAGGATGGGTAAGCTATAGAGTGCGTAGGAGAAGCCACACAAAGCATCCGCACTGCTCCAAGCCCACAGGCTGATTTCAACCTTGCACTCCACACGCTAAGACTGGTTATCTTGACAAGTCTGCTACAGCATCCCTGTGAAATTCGGGTTACCACATTTAGCTGTAGGATTACAGCACTCAATACCACAGATAGGAGATAATTCTTCTGGTGTGTGGCTGGGGCAAATGCAAGGCTCACGGTCTAATTTTGGTAGATTTAGGGGTAGAGGAGATGAAGGTGAGGCAGGACATGGAATGGGTGATACATGTGAGCTGGAGTGGCATACCCACTCTACAGCCAGGTCCCTCTGCATACTTTGACAAACAAAAACAAAGCTACAAAATAGCATTCTGTGCTCCCAGCCTTCCTTTTGAAGCAGATAGCTACAGATCTGAATATATTTTCCTGAATAGGACTCCAACAACAAAAACAAGCACCAACCCCACCCCACATACATGCACACGTATGTGCACACACATGCACACACACAAACACACACACCAACAACATCTTATACATTTAACTGTCCTCCTGAAGGTTGAAATAATAGTATAAAATGCTCTCTCTGGTAGTGCTGTATGAGTTTTCCTTTACTGATGGAATATTTCTGTTTCTAGTGGCCAGAAAAATCTCAGGACATTTACGGAACAGGTTGCTAGAACTTTGCTCATTCACATTGTCTTGTTGGTAAGCACCATTCAACAACTTCTCTGACACTGAGAGAAGCTGGACTTTATCTGGGAAAATGTAAAATAACTCACTCTCACCTTGCTTGCCATCTCTGGGGTTGCATAGTTCATCTTACTATGGCTCACAGAAGCCACTTCTCAGGGATGCTGGTGTTCTCAGAGAAGAATTATTCATCACAGGCTTTCCTGTACTCACACCACTGGCTGTTAAAAGTTCAAAGACAAACAGGTGCTTCTCAGATGGATTTGCAGTATTTTGGGATATTCAGTGTATTTCTTGTTCTCCTCTTTTTTTCTTAGCTACAAGTTGGTGTTGGATTTTTGTAATATGTAAAAATATGTAAGCTATCTAGAATGACGTCAAATGTATTCTAGAAACCCCTACACATGGTGATCCTTCATGATGCCTCATCTCTGCCCTCAAAGCACATGGTAGGATGGCATCTTTGGCCTCTTTCCCCTCTCCCTGTATGGATGAACCATTGGATTTGCTCTGCACAATCACCTGTGGTCAGCAGTACAGCAGATCATCTTGGATCCAGGGCATCCATCTAGTCAAGGGCAGCTGGTTTACTGCATAGGCTGGTTCCTTCTTCAGGGTTAGTCTGTGGGTGACTCACTTCTGCACTACCCCCTGGGTATGCTGGGTGTGGATGGTGCATAAAAATCAAACCTTAGGGAAGGAAGCTGGGAGATAGGACCGGCTATCGTGCAGCACCTTATGCTCTATGGACTAGTTCACTGGATTCACTGATATGTGAGGTTTGCAGTGTGACTCGAAGTCAGGTAAGTGGAGAGACTGATTTGAAGAAAATGAAATAGGTTGTTTAAGGGTCCATGAAAGGCTTGTGAATCTTCACACCTCAGATAGAGTTTTGTTCTATTTGAAAATCATTATGAAATACTAATGTGCTCAATGAGGTGTACTAACTCCTCACTCAGCTTTGTCAAAGAAATCCTCCCTTCCTGTAATGCCAGGACATGGGAATGGGCAGATTTGTTGCTCCTGGCTCTCTGGAATCCAATTGTTTGAAGGAGTCAAACATTCACCTCCTCAGTGACGTCAGCTATTTTCAGAGGCAAGCACTACAATATTTAGAACATGAGAGACAGGCGGCAGCTTCTGTCTAGAAGGTGATAATGTTTTTTAAAAGGTAGACTTTGACATTTTTCTGGCTCACTAATTTCTTTTATTTTTCTCATTAAAACTACACTTCATTTATAGAAAAATATATTACCATACTTGCTACAAATAGAAGCCAACACACCAAAGTAAGTAACTGTTGCTAAAAGCTGGCTAATTGAAATGTAATTCACTCATGCAACACAGAGACAAATGCACAGAATTTTGGCCTTGCAGCCCTTTCTGAAGTCACATCTACACTTCTTTATCTCTCAATGTTTGCACTTGAGAAGCTGGGGATGGAAGGGGGGCAGATTGCCTTAAAAACACAAACTTAGTAACTTTGTCTTTCTTCCATACCTGTTTTCTGACAGTGAGTGATCCCACGTGTGGATGCTTCTCTAACAAAGCATCCCATGTGTGGGCAGAGGGCAGTGTTTGAGGAAGGTATTGGTAACTTAATTCTCAGAATCTAACTGATGTAAATTGAGGCCATTCTATTTCAAGAGATTCTTGATTTCAAAGTCACCCTGCATTTCTGAAGCTAATTTGGTCGGAAAAGAAACTGGTTAGGTGAAAACCCCAAATGTTTCCAAGCCTCAGACTGCAGGTGTCTGAGATAAAAGTAAAAGTCCATATGTTAGGAGGAAAGGAGAAGGTAGAAAAGGAAAAGGGGAGGGAAGAAAATAAAAAAGAATAAAGGGCAGGGGCTGAAAGAAAGAAGGAAGGGAAGGAGAAGACAGAACAGAAGGAAGTTGCTCAGGGGCTCATTTACTCTCTGAATTGATCTTATCAGATAATACACACATTTAGAAACTCAGTCTGCGCATGTCTGTGCTCCTGCAGCCCACTTTGCTTAGCTAAAGCAACATCTTTTTTTTTTCTCCAAAAAATCTGTTTCCTTCTTACATAGTCCAAATGTTAGAATGTGGTTTGAATTCTTTTTTGAACATTAATTTAAACAGTATGGGAATAGATCAGCCCTTATAAGTCTAAATAAAACTTCCTTCGACATCCATAATACGCTGTGCTTATTTGGAGGCTAATGAAGTTGGAAAGGAAAAGTGGGAAAGAGTTAAATACAGAAAAGAGTAAGCTTCATGGAAGATTTTTTTTTCTCATAAAAATTTAATTGCTGTTCTCCTACCCAACCTATTTAAGCAGAAATTCACAACATGGCTTTAAACTGGTTTTCATTCCGGCTCTCCAAATGTTCAGATATGTTGACCTGAACAGAAAAATGAAAAAAAAAAAATTCTCAGTGCCACTCAGTGAAAAGCAGGGATTCAGTGCGGATGGAGAAGACGAACAGACAACCAGATTGTCTGGAACTGAAGACAAGCCATGTTTGACATTCAAACGCTTTGCCTTTTGATAGCTTTCAATCACATTCAGCTCATACTGCCATAATAATAAGTAAATTGTGTCACACACAATCACAACACACATTTTCAAAAAGAGCATGAGGAAACGAGCCCAGCCCTGCCAGTGTGGAGACACTGTCGGCTCTGCTCACAGGGAGAATTGGTGCTTTGTTTGTACGGTCAGCCAGACTCCTGAGAAACCACATCATTTTTTGCAGCTTTGGGGAGGTTTGATCAGATCCTTCTATTTGAAGCAATCAAGCAGCTCTCTCCTCTATTTTAAGGTGGAAGTCAAGCGCATAAGCAAACTGCCTGACCACTCAACTGCAGAGATCATAGACAGTACTTGACAACTCTGCAGATCTTATCTGCATCGTTTGTGGGGAGCCAGGGATAGAACTATGGATTTGGTCTGTACTTTGAGTGCTTTGTTTCTACTAAAAATAGACATTATTCTCTAATGCAAGGCTTGCTGTAAGAGAGGCTACATTGTCCTTGGGGCTATTTTGTAAAATGTGTATGTATTTCTCTGTGTGTCTCTCATATGTAATCAGCTTAGCAGCAGTATTTCATTATTCTAATAGTTTTACAAATTCCTAACATCAATCAGCAAAAGCATCAAGTGTCTCTGTATAACAGGACACTGACCATGAGGAGCATAGGGCTACTCTCCTGTCCCACTGACTCCTGTTCTCTGCTGGAGAGGCAACCCAGTTATTCAGCTCCAAAGTGATCTGAAAGTTTGTTGCTCTCACCCTATTGGATTCCCAAACCTCTTGCAAAATTTCTGTCTATGGATACTAGATTTTATTATGATAGCCCTTACCACAGCTCACATACCTTAACTCTAGCCCAAGAATAGAACAGAGTTTCAGCAGGGCCAACTGGGAATCATTTAGGACTGATGGGTTTATGAAAAGAATTTGAGGCATCCTAGACAGCACTTGGGGAGTCAGCAAGGAATTAAGGATAAACAGCAGCCACAGTTCTTAATCAAGAGCTCTTTCTATGAGAAAAAAAGTGTTCCTGTATTACCTACAGTGTTGTTAATGTAACTTTCTATTTACATAATATGCAAAAGGGGCTGTCTGCAAACTGCAGTAATCTATATGGAATGAGGACAAAAGATACTGATTTCTCTAAAATGTTCTCGTTAAGGAATAATCAAGAAGTTAGAACCTCTAATCTTGCAGTCAAAGCAGAAGTTTGGGGAATTTTTTCTTTTCTTTTTTTCACTTTTGCTCATGTATATATTCACATGCACAGACAAGTACAGACAGATTTACAGATATCAAATATATCATCGTTAACATTCAAGAACAAAATTCAACTTCAAAGAAAAAGTAGAAGTTTCTAGTGAAGAGTACATTTACTCACTTTTGTGTTAGCCTTGAGCACTCCTTAGGAGTTTACTCTGACACATCTAAGGGAAAGTTGGGGTTTGGGTGTATCTGCTCATGTACATGTAAGAAGAAAAATGTTGGTGGTTGAGCTGGGAAGATTAGAAAAAGAGGGGAGGATAAAAAAGAAAATGAGAGAACAAGGAAGAGAAGGATTGAAGATAGGCTGGACAAAGCTGAGGTGGAATGGGGAGAGTGGAATAACAGAGCAGGAAAGATTACAGTGGAGCTGATGCAGTCACAGGAATGCAATGGGATAGAATAGTGCAGGAAACAGTGCAGTGCACACTAAAAAATTGTTTACAAGGCAGCATAACACCAAACCATCAATGAGCAAACAGCTGAGATATCAACACCTGCAGCTATATCAGCAAATGGGTCTTCCTGAGATGCCAGCATGAACTGCTTAACCTAAAAGTGAAGGGACTCATGAACTGAGAGCTCCAATATCTTATTAATGACCACTGGATGTTTTATTAATGTGATATAGTCCAACAGCTTCAGCAAATAAAACCAAACGAGAAATGGAAGTGTTGTTAAATTCAGGTGCAGAGTATAAATCACTGCACAGTTTCAGACTAACACATGTATATTTTAAGACTACAATTGTTCTTTGAGTGACTCTCCCATTACCAATCAGTTTAACTCTTCAATTGGACTGGTGAGTTTAAAACCCCACACTAACCTGACATTGTTATTAGGGCTTACATAGAAAAACTACACAGATTTCCAAACCCAGAATCCTAGTCTATAACCTAGACATACTTTGATGAGTCCCTGTTGCCATCTCCATTTCTCCTTCTGTAAGGATGATGCACTAACACCTTCTCCAACGTGGAACCAGGAGACCCCAGTACAGGTCTTTGAGAAAGCTGTCATTGTCATGGCACCATGTTGAGGTTTCTTTTGCTGAGTCTAAATTTGGTTGAAACATCCCTGAAAGTTGATTTTCTCAAATGATTGGCACTGTCCTTGTTGAGACTCTCTGTTTTAAAGGCCCCAAATAAAACACAAATCTCCTTCCAGAACAAGGCCAAGCTTTACTTGGAAAGCCTGTAGAGTTGAAAACTCATACCCATAACCTATTCAGCAGGTTTCAAAAGCTCTATGCTCCTGGCAGCCACTAATCCCAAAGTCAGCATTTAAGGTTGTTGAATGAACCCTTCTCTATCCTTAGCACTTCATATTTCCATCTCATTAAATCTTGTAGAAAAGGAGACTTTGAGTTCTATAGATGAATTCCTTCATTTTACAAATGAAGAAGTTGAGGCTTAAATTACTTCATTTTTCAAGATGATAATCATTAGTCTGGGAGGCTGTGATAGCAGTCAATTTCCAAATCCCAGATTTTTAAACCCAATCAACACAGTAGAGTTCATCTTTACCTGTCCATCTCCAGATGCAATTAAAAACTTTTCTAGAGCAATGATTATATAATAGAATGTAAGAAGGAAAATGTATTCTGAGAATAAAGCAAATGAAAGGATTTCTGGTCTTGTCTCATTATTGGCTTTCTCAATTTCCCTAAATTCTGCGGAATTAAATGGACTACAAACTTTACTAAAAATACTACTGCAGTGAGGAGTCGCAACTGAAGCCAGCAGATGTATCTGATTACAATAATTTCTCATGCAAAATTTGTAGGTTTCATGAGTTTATAAAACAGTCTTACCTTACATTGTTGCCATACTTTTGGTATAGCACAACCTTTATTTTCAAAGTAAGTATCAGGGATCAAACAGCAAGAATAACAATTTGAAGACAGTCTGATAAGATAGACACAAATAAAGTTAAATACTGGTGTGGAGAAGCATCCGTAAGACTGAAATTTATAATTTAGTTATTAATTTAGCAATATGCATGCACTATTTTGCTTCAAAAATAATAATAATAGAATTAGGGCTGAGTTGCCAGCTGTTAAAGTGCAGCAACACTGCGAACCTGAGTGCAGATCCCCATAGCATTCATACATGCTGAGTATGGATGTCAGTCCACGGGTCACCTGCATTGAAAGGCAAAGGTAAAAGATGCGCTGTCAAGATGGATGTCTCCTCTAGCTATTTCAAGGAGCGCTGGTTCAACTGAGTAACCCTGCCTGAGCAGGAAGGTGCAAAGGGTTCCATAAGATGTCCTCATCCTTACCCAACCTCTGACTCTGTCTCTGTCTCCCTCTCTCTGTCTTTCTCTGTGTCTCTCTGT
>NW_004949138.1:1738927-1761233 GCF_000317375.1 Microtus ochrogaster | reverse complement strand
CACACACACACACACACACACACACACACACAGGGGAATGGAGGAAACTATAGAATTTAAAAAGTGTCCAGCTGAGAAAATATGTGCACAAGTAACATAATACAGACTGAATGGGTTTATTTGCATTTACATTTTTATGTATATATTCATATAAGAACAATTAATGAAAAAAAGGCATAGACTTACAGAGAGAAAGGAGGAGTATATGGAAAGGTTTGAAGGGAAGAGAGGGGGAAAGTATTGTAATTATATTATAATATCAAAAGTAAAAGAAATAATAAAAAAGTATATGTGACACTATATATTTAGATTTTTCTTTAAGTTCAAATGTGATTAAATGTCAAGGGAACATGCTTCTCTGGAACTTCTGAGTTCATGCTCATGCTTTCTCATGCAGACTTAGTGCTGGGTCTTCAACTTCTGTCATTGATTTTAAGAAAGAGCTCTGAAGAAGGATTCTTCTATGTTCTCTGCACTAACCCTCAAGACATTATCCATCTTGCTGACCTCTAACCTCGGTTATAACTTAATGCCAAAGGAAAATTTCCCTGAAAAATGCGTGTACCTTTTTCCAACTAATACATGAATTAGGCCATTCACCATCATGCATAGAAGTCAGAGAAAATATCCTGATGTTTCTCTGCCAGAATAATATTCATCAGTGTATATATGTTCATGTGTACGAGTATGTGCATATGCATGTGTGTATATACACATGTATGTGTCTATATATGTTTGGTTCTGATGTCAAATGTAAGGCCTCACACATATTCAATGAGCACTCAATTCTCAGATCTATATTCATTTTTTTTAGTGTTAATCATTGTAGTAGAAGTGAGCGGCGGGCTGTGTTCCTGGTGCCTGGCCACTTAACTCCCAAAATAACCACACGGAGATCTGTATTAATTAAATTGCTACCTGGCCCATTATCTGCAGCCCCTTATTGGCTAACTCTCAATATTGATCTAACCCATTTCTAATAATCTGTGTTGCCACTTGACTGTGGCTTACTAGCATGAGTCTAACTAGCGTCTGTCTTGGAGAGGAGAGCCATGACGTCTGCCACACTGCCTTCTTCCTCCCAGAATTCTGTTGTCTACTCCACCCACCTAAGGGCTGGCCTATCAAAAGGCCAAGGCAGCTTCTTTAACCAATGAAAGCAACACATAGACAGAAGATCCCCTTTACCAAATTATGTCTCTCATCTTCCTTAAGACTGGTATTATTTGCTTTTGTTCCTCTCACTGAATATATATTCTTTGTTCTCCAGATCATCTTCAGAAAAGCTACTGGTTAAGATACATAGTTGTACACACCATATTACATAATAATAGTACAATACCACACTAATTGTATGTTTAGGAAGTGGAACAATATGTCTGCTAAAAAATTACTTCCAATGTGTTTTAATTATTAACTCAGAAAAACATGATATAATATGGAATGTCCTTCTGTATATGTGTTGCTTTTATTGGTTGATAAATAAAGCTGTTTCAGTCAATGGCCTTGCAGAGTAAAGTCAGGCAGAAAATCTGAACAGAGACATATAGAGAGAGTAGGAGGAGTCAAAGAAATGCTATGTAGCTGCCATAAGAGAAAGATGCCAAAACATTACTGGTACACCACAGCCTCACGGCAATACACAGATTAAGGTTAATAGAAATGGGTTAATTTAAGAAGTAAGAGCTAGCTAAGAATATGCCTGAGCCATTGGCCAAAATAGTATTGTAAATAATATAGTTTTTGTGTGATGATTCAGGTGTCTGAAAAATGAAAGTGTAGTCTACATCTACAATACTATATTCTCTTTAGCATTAAAGAAAAAAAAGAACCAGTAAAATGGTTCATCAGGTAAAACTACTTGCTACCAAGCCTGGTTACTTGAATTCAACCACAGGACCCACATGTTGGAAAGAGATGCCCTCAATATACCTGCCGTGGCACATGATCTTTCTCTCTCATCTGTCTGTCTTTATACACACACACACACACACACACACACACACATACACACACACACACTAAAAAATATAGGCAAATATAAAAATGCAAATATTAAAAAAACACAACCAAATAGGACACTTTGATAATTAGTTGATAAAGAATGGCAGACACTCTAATTTTGTAAGATCTGCCTCCTCTGGCTTAGCTACGTAGCTCAGCTCCCTGGTTCAATTTATAAAATGTAACAGCAAGAAGAATGGTGGCCTCATGACCAGGAATGAAATACTCCACAGTGGAGATTCTGGAGCATCATAGAATTTTGAGGGTGTGCACCTGAGAAAGGCTTGAGCAAGTCTTCCTAGATGGCCTGGGGCATGGGGAGTAGCACGTTGAGCAAATTTACAGGCACATGGACTTTGAAAAAGATGGAGATGTGAGGTGTCCTAGAGACACTAGAAGAGAAGAGGGAAAGATGAACACTTGTCATTGATCCAGTGGGTGCCACTTCAGGACAGGCTCTTTGAAGAAGGGTGCATAAAAGTAATCTCACAATAGCTCAGAATTGAGTATAATAGAGGGTTATTTATTTAGGGGTAAACTAACAGATCACAATCCTCTGCTAGAATGGGGTAGAGCAACCAAATCCTGCAGCCAGAAGAGAAGCCAGGTGCATGCTTTACATCTGCATATATACTATAGGAGGTCACACTCAAGTGGGCTAGTAACATAAAGGATGCTGGTGGTAGGAATTCCTACACCTCCCTCTTTTGTTTAACTAAGAAAGCTCTAAGCGTAATACAAAGTTATATACACTAAGAATAAATATCAGGTATAAGTATTAGAATTACAAACAGCATCAACAATATCAGGCAAAAAACATGTAATGAATGTTTCAGCAAATATCCTATCCTAATGAGTTTAAGTCTTGTATGACAAATAACTTGGTCAAGTCATGAGAAGAAAGTAACTAGAACTATCTGGTCTTCAGCCCCAACAAAGACCCCAGAAGGGAAAAAAATATTACTTTAGTAAGCAGGAAGTGTAATCAAGCAACTTCCAAAATGTGAAACAAATGACAGAGACAACTGGATACCTTGGCAATCATCCAAAGTCTCATTTGCAATGTTGGAGCAACCAACTTTGGCTAAGGCCTAGAGTAACTGACAGATCATTTTCAGAAGCAAGAAATTTTTCTAAACTGTCTTATCCTGTCTTGGCAAGATTTGACAACCTCTTGTACCCTGCTTGTCCTGTCCAGACATCGTGCATTTTGTCACTAGTTGATGCATGGGCGTTCCTTGCCCAAAGGTCAGTTTTGCCAAGAAGAAAACAAGCTCCACATGGAGTGTCTTCAGAGTTCAATACTTTATTTGGAATAAATCATTGTGCTGCCAGGAGCAGTCATGTCTCAGTTCAACAGAACCCTAAGGTATTTAAATGCCATATTCTACAGCTCTTAGAAGTAGTTGAAGATTACCGATCTGTGCAGAATTTAATCTCTATGTAGCTAAAGAACCTGATTAGTCTAACTATAAGTATGACAAACATGGATGACTATTGACCTATGAATCTTAATACTTATATAACTTAAAGACTAAGACTTTCTATTAGAATATTAATCTTTAAACAACTGTGCAACAAATAAGGACAATGATCTCAAAATGTAAACAATGTATAAGTCTATCACTTTTGGAATAATTGCTATTAATTTCTTCCAAAAAACGAGCATAGTTCTTCTCCTAATTGCTTCCTGCTATTTATTGGGTGAAGTACTTGGGGGGAGGGGGTATTCACAGTGACCTTTTACAGGGTCTTGGTGCATCAAACCATATTAATCTGGAAGCAATCCACAGGTTCTTATCCTCAGTAGAAATAAAAGAACCTTTTTTTCAAAGCAACATATTCTTAGACCCAAATTCTAAAATTAAGATACCTTTATGTTGTTTTAACTTAGCAGTACATACAATGAAATGTCTCTCTGTGCTTAGCTCCTTCATAGACAAAAAAATTCAAAGAGAACACAATAATATACATAATTCAGACTCTATGTATAGTCCATTTTTACATTGCTTATTATTATTTTTCTTCTTTAACCTATGACTGTCTGTACTGTCTCTTTAAAAACTTTACCCTTTTTTAAACTATTTACTTCTTTTTATAACTGTCTATATTTTTTTTCTCTCTCCCAAGTCTACATATAATTATCCAACACTGTGACACATTTAGAGGTCTTTTATGTCTAAATCTGTCCTATTATGTATCTGTAACTCTTTACTGTCTGCGAGTGTTTCTTAAAATGCTAAGCACTTTAAGCACTTCTTATGAACATAAGCGGTGCCATTGCTAGAGGAAATACAGCACTTCCTGCTTCCCCCCCCCCCAGTCCAGCATGGGGGAGCTGTTTGCTGCTTCTGAGAGCCATTCTCACAGCCTCATTTTTAGGCACACAGCCAGTCTATGTTGTCATTAAGCAAGTTGTAGCACTCTGCTCACAAATTTCATTTAAATGCTTGGCCTCCTGAAAGAGATAGATGTTGTGCTGGCAGCATGGCCCAGAAAGCTGGCATTTCAAATGGTAGGGCATTTTTTTCAGGAAAACCACTCTTAAAGGAGCTAAGGTGTTAAGCTCTGTTTAACTCTGGTGTGTGTGTGTGTGTGTGTGTGTGTGTGTGTGTGTGTGTGTGTTTGTCTATAATTCCTTCCCAAACTCAGGTTTTAAGTGGATTTTAGTTGGCCATGTTGGTGCCAATTTGCTGGAGGAGGCCACTAGTTAGTCCCAAGTCACTTAGTCCCAAAATAATCACATAGAAACTGTATTATTTAAATCACTGCTTGGCCCACTAGCTCTAGCTTCTTATTGGCTAACTCTTGCAGTTTCATTTAACCCATCTCCATTAATCTGCGCATCACCACAAAGTCATAGCTTACCAGCAAAGTCCAGATCCATATTGAGCACCAGATGAAGAAGGACACTTAAAAGAAATCCCACACTAGCTCAGAATTGAGTATAATAGAGGGTTATGTATTTAGCGGCAGACTCACAGATTACAATCCTCCGCTGGAATGGGGAACAACAACAGAATCCCACAACAGAAAAGAGGCCAGATGTGCGATTTACATCGGCATATATAGTATAAGAGGCCATGCCCACGTGGGCGGGTAACTTAAAGGCTACTGGTGGTAGGAATTCCTACAGCAGCTCTAAGCTCCCTAATAAGGCATTGCAGAGAACTGGAGAGCTAAGATCTGAGTCATCATAAAGGCAGATATGTGTGCACAGACAGCTATTCACAGTTAATGTTGCAGTTGCATAGGATAAGCAGAAGGTTAGTGGATTAAGACTTTTAGCCTGGCAGAACATCAAGAAGTTATCTAACTTCTTTGAATTGGGAGGTTACAGGCATTTATCCTCTTCTGTGAGGCAGCAACAGGAAATACCACACTAGAGATCAAGCAAGTTCCCATCTGAACATGAAACTGAAAGGCACAGCAATGGCAATTGCACTGACTTGGGGGCCTGATGAGTCAAGAGGCTTTTTTTCTGTAGTTCACTCCTTATGTAGCCCAATTTGCAGACACACACTGTGAAGCTGTAAGACCAGGGCCTGACTCTCAGCCTTTATAGCTGTGTGGGCAGCTGTGTCCATGTGGCCCACATTTGAATCTTCCCAGCCTGACTCTCAGCCTTTATAGCTGTGTGGGCAGCTGTGTCCATGCCACTGTCATCCCAGTTCTGCTCTCTCATCTCTATCTTGGGGCTTTACCTGGATCTGAAACTTGTTTTCAGAAAGCATCCCCCTGCAAATAGGAAAAATGGAAATCCATCATCCAATGACAATGAGTGATGCTGCCCATCTCCCCAGAACTCTTACAGGAACAGCTTTCCCCATTCCTGCAGCTGGACTGAGTTCACAGCAATACCCAATATGGTGATGCACACTTATTGCTCTCACTAATTACTCATTTCACATTTCCTGTTTCCTCATTCACATCTCCTGGGATCAATTCCTAAGTGAAGGACACACATGTATCCCTATTGGCCTCTGATCTCAGGGGACCCAAATGAAGATGGAGCCCAAAACCCATCTGATAATTCTCTGCTTACTTAAGCTGTGTTTTTGATCAATCCCTGATGTCTGACCTGGGGACTCTTGATTTTGATTAAAGTAATGGTCGTTCAATTTTTTTATTTTTTTCTAGTTAATTAGGCATCAATTTCTTCTGGCAGATTATATATGGTTGTATATTAGTTTATGCCCTGCTCTTGTGTTTTTGAATCTTGAATTCTGTTTTAGTTCTACAAGTCCTAAAGCTGTGTCTATATGTAAGAATGGACTCAAGAATTCAGACATAAAAATAATATAATGAATACTCAGTCCTGAATTTTATCAATGTCATACAAGCCTGCCAAAATAAAAACAATAACATGCTCCATTATTACTTGTAGCTGACCAATCCTGAAGGTTCTTCCCTCACAGACAGGATCGGTAACCTAGGCCTCTATGGCCAGTCCAACTTTCCTCCCTTCTGTTACACAGAACAAACACGACACTCACCCTCTCTTTAAGATGCACAACATGGAGCAGAGGGAAGGCACCAGACATGACATGGTTCATACCAACTGTGAGCAGTACATTTCAGTAATTACAAATCACTCAGTCTATGGTGATGTGCTCCAGTGTTCCAATCAGATGAGGACAAAACCTTATCCTACCTCAGGACCATCTACTTGTTTTGAGTTTAATGATTTTACAAATGAGCAAAGAAATGAGAAAATGACTGAATAATTGAAATAGAATGTTATGCCCTGAATATTTAACCTGGACTCAAATACTGTAGTGATATTTCATTTGTACTTTTAATAAATAAAGCTTGCCTGAAGTTCGGAATGTAAAGCACCCACACTAGTCAGCCATAGAAGCCCGGCAGTGGTGGCACACACCTTTAATCCCAGCAGCCACACTGGTCAGCCATAGAGGCTGGGTGGTGGGGGTGCGCACCTTTAATCCCAGCTCTAGAGAAAAATATAAAGCAAGATGAGACAGGAACTCACTCTCTTTCAGACTGAAGATTCCATATAGATAAGAGCTCTCTAGAGACTTGGCTGCTTTGCTTTTCTGATCTTCAGATTGAACCCCAATACTTATCTCTGGGTTTTTATTATTCATGCTACATTTGGCATCTAAGTTTGGAGTACAAATTCAAGAAAAAGCTGTTTTCCTGTAGCTTTTTAGCCACTGGCACAGGCCAAAGATGGATGCAGGACTCCTGTTGCAAAATATCAATGGAAGATTCTCCTACAGGGAATGTTAGTGACACCATGTGCCAATATTTTGTAAGTTAACCATTGGAAATGATACAAAAGCAATTTCCTGAATGTATAGCTTACCATTATGAGGATGACATTTAGCTATATGATTCAAATGTAGATAGTTTAGAAAGAATGCTTGAAGAAGTAAAGAAATAGGAGAAACTACACCCCCAACTTCTATGGCTGACCACTGCAGGGCCAGACAACCTAGGGAACTAGTCCAGGGAAGCTTCACTGCCTTCTTACACATCTAGTCTTTGTAGGGCTAGACAGGCCCTGGACAGCCAGGATGCAGAAGCTGTGCTGCTCTCTTCCACGCAGGCATCTTCAGGACCATCTAAAATATATCTTTGCTTGACCTTAAAAGCATACCTAATATGTCTGCAAGTTGGATTATAATAGGTTATTAACTACTAACCTGTATTTTCTTATTATCCTAAACAGTTGGCAATAATAATTCTCAAGGACTGAAAATTTGTATTACATTGTTAAATGAGTTGTATAGATACAATACCTTGAAGAAAGAGAAGAAATACATGTACAGTATGTTCTAAAAAATTAGTCTTGAATTTGTATCAATATACAAAATTTATATACAATATACAAAAATTCAATCCAATATAAAGCATTCAAAACTATAAGTTGCTTTTTAAAAGTAGATTCAATAATCTTCCTTTTATCTTATCATATCTACATCCTCCCTCTTTTCTTTTTAGAGTAGATTCATAATCTACCCTTTTATTCTATCGTATGTATATCCCCCCTTTTTTTCAAAACAAGAACCTTGATTCTAATTTTCTTTAGCTTTTTTCCTGACCATCACACATAACAGCTTGTAACCAATCCCCCTAAACAATGACAAATATCCATAACCCACTGAACAACAAAAACCCACCCACCCCACCTCTTGGGAATGTGAAATTGAATACTTTAATTTACTTCCTACTGTCTGGGAGCAATGGTATCTTTCAGAGATCCTGAATAGAGAAACTTTGGTTAATTGACAAGTTCTAGGAGAGGTAACTATATCACTTGTCCAGTCTCTGTGTAATGGAACGTTGCAGGGATTATATAAAGACCTGGCAAGAGTAATATATTAGACTAGATTATCTCAGTTAGCCACCTTGAAATTTTTCTGAGCTGTTTGTAGTCCAAAAGTTGATCTTTAGGTGGTATTTTTCAGCTAGTGGTGTTATCTTAGCCCTGGAGGAGTCTCATTGTGGGGTCACATCCTCTTTATGGAGACTGACTTCAAAGGTTACTGTTATGCATGCTCATAGCTCACTGCAAAAAAAAAAAAAAAACTCTACCAGGACTCAAACCCTAAATTGTGTCCAGAAAAGTAGATGAAACCTTTTTCTAGAATTAGTGCTCTATATGGCCATGGTTCAACTCACCCCAAAGGTGTTCCCAGAGGTCTCTCAGTGCTCCTGGAGGTCTCTCTGCAATCCTGGGAGTCATTTAGCCCTGCTCTCACAGAGGTTGCTTGCTTGGGCTGCTCTGGCAGATATCACTGGCTCAGGCCTGCTCCCTCAGAGGTTGTCAACTTGCTCCTGGCCCTCCAGAGGTCTCTGACCCTGGCCTGCTCCCTCAGCATTGTTCCCATGTACCTGTGGAGGTCCTTGCCTTGGGCCTGCTCTGATTGAGGTTGCTGGCTCAGGCATGTTTCCACAGATGTCCCTGAATTGGGCCTGCCCCCACGGAGGTCCCTGGTTTGAGCCCAATCCCACAGAGGTCTCTAACTCAGGCCTGCTCCTTTGGTCATCCCTGACTTGTGTCTAGTCCCACAGAGGTTTCTGGCTCAGGCCTGTTTCCTCAGGGGTAGCTCCCTTATACCTGCTCCTTTGGAGGTTGCTGCCTCAGGCCTGCTCTAGCTGGGGCCACTGACTCAGCCTGTTCCCACAGATGTCCCTGGCCTTGGCCTGCTCCTGCAGAGGTTCCTGACTCACACCCAGTCCCACAGAGGTCTCTGGCTTCGTCCTGCTCCCTCAGAGGTGGTTGCTCCCTTGTACCTGCTCCTATGGTTGTCACTGCCTTGGGCTTTCTCTGGCTGACGTCATTCTTTGTTTTGTTTTTGCTTAGAGGTCATTCTTTGTTTTGTTTTTGCTTATTTTTTTTTTTTTTGCAAAGTCTCTACACTAGTCCTCTGTCAGATGTATAGCTGGTAAGGTTTTTTGTATCACATTCGGTGGGCTTTTTCTTTACTTCAGTAATGATTTCCTTTGATTTACATAAACTTTTTAGTTTTATGAGGTCTCATTTATTAAGTGTTAGTCTCTTTCCCTCTCTTTCTTTTCAAGTAGTTCCCTTTGTGGAATTTATTTTAGAGCTGGTACTCCTGATAAAAATGCTACCTACATAAAAAAAAATCAGAAAACAAAAACAAGCTAACTAATACACAAATAAAATAAACTAGCCTCCACACAGAAGCTATAGTGTGACAGAGTGGGTCACACAGTATACCTTTCAGTCCACACATCTTTACTTTTAAGTGTTCATTGCAATGAGTCATTGGTCTGGTTTGAGATCTATAGCTTCCACTACATCCTAGATATTGGGACTCCTCTTGTTTATCCTATCATTGCCTTGTGTCATGGAGATTCTGCAGATTTGGATCTGCAGGTCTTGTTTTTTGGTTTTTTTGTTTGTTTTTTTTTTTTTTTTACATACTACAGCAGTTTATAGATAAGGTAGATAATGGAGTAGGCCAACTCATAGTCCTGGTTCTGGGCCTTGGTGGTAGCTGGGTTGGTCAGTCTGCCAGCTTTCCCTCATTGACATCAACAGGGTGAGCTCTTCAGCATTGCTCCATCTTGCTTACCCACTCCAGCAGGCAGTAGGGAGTGGGGCCAGATCTCTTGCTCAATCACACCCACAGCACCAGGGCCAACTCTACTATTTTATCCAGGTGAGGCTTGCTCTCCTGAGTGCAGCAGTTGGTGGGGTAGGGCCAGTTCTCCCTAGTGTGGTAGCCAGTGAGGGGTGGCCCTTTGTGTAGCTTTGTCTTCAATGTCTCTGGTGTAATGGAACCATACACAGAGGCTGCATTAGGGCAATGGACCTAGATGTGGCCCGTGACTGCAGCCCAGTCTCTGACAACACCATGGCCCCAGATGGCCTCAGATCATTAAGGTTCCAGCAGCAGCATGGCTCTTGGACACTGAAATGGGCCGAGGTGGTGGCCCAGAACCTGACTGCAGTTGAACCAGAGACTCAGACATGGTTCTTGTCAGCAACCTGGGCCAGAATGTCACCTTACTTTGGCAGTGAAGGTCACTATGAAAGGGATGGACCTAGTGGCTATGTTGCCCTCGAACACTATGTGGCCCAGATCCCAGGAATCTTCATGGCTCTCGATGGCAACAGGAACCTAGGACATCACTGTAGACCTGACTGCAAATGTTATTATTAACTCTCAATTTCAATATATGATTTTCATAATCCTGAGTTTCCATTTTTGCTGAAAGTTCAGAAGGCCTTACAATATCAGAACACATCCTGAACAGAACCAAGTGTAGTATTGCCCCCCCACACACACACACTTTAGGGGTGTCCAGTTTGCCACAATCCTTACTATTCCCTAGTATCTTGTACTTAATGCATTTCATCTTCACTAATTTAAATTATATTGGAACCTGAAAATCTGTGCATATATCTTCATGTTGAAAGGACAATGAGGTAAAATTAATTACCTAAAAAGAACCATGTCTATCAACAGTAAATGTGGGACTGTCTTTCTGCAGTAGGGAGAGCATATTTGTCAGATGTTTTAATCAATGAAGTTACTACTTCATGATTTGATAAACAAAATTCCCATTTGCCTGGAAATCATCCTCTTTTCCCAGAGGGTAGATTTAGACCCCATCAAATGGAAAGCATGGAAACCTTCATCTCTCTTTGGATAAAGACTGGTATGAATATCTGCTTAAACAGTCATATTTATGTAAGTGAAGCATGCTTGTGTGGATTCGCTTCCACAGTGCTCAGAGAGTTTGTCAATATCGCCTATAGCAAAGCCTGGAAAAGATGTGACTTGCAAGTTACGATTATAAAAACAAAACCAGTTTCCTCTTAATTTTGTGGATACCAGGTTTGCATACAGCATTAGCCATTTTCCTGTACATTTCCATTAGTAATGTCTTTGCTGATTAGTTTTTCTAAATTAGCATGTTTATCCATTAGCATATCAATATTGCTGCCAACCATCCTCTTAATTTTTAGTTTTCTTGTTGCAAAAAAAAATTTTGCCAATAAAAGCAGGCATTTCTTAAAGCCTTAATTAACTCCAGCACAATTCTTTTTCACTTCTTTAATAATAGTGTGTAATATTTACTAAGATTATAGATTTTGCCTTATTCAAAAACATCATTCTCTCGAATAAAGAAAGTCTTCACATTTTCAGATTTGGCATTAACACCAGCTCCTCATAGAGAGATGTTTTCCCTGATGTCTGAGATGCTTCAGAGATACTGGAGGATTCCCCATCCATGCCAATAAAGCTTCAAAGGCAGGGGCTCCAGAAGTGTGAGAAGCTTTGCATCATTACTGATGTAAAGTGAATTCTTAGTGAGTGTTTAAAAAGAAAACAGTGCCTCTCCAACTCAGATTCTTTTGGCTGTCTAGTTATCCTTATTATTTCACTGAAAACACAGAGACTTCTGGTTGACTTGTAGACCTGAGGCATACAACTACATAAATCCTAATCACCTACATAGAATAAGTTACACTGTGTTCGACACAGTACCCAGGAAGAAAGTCCGAATATTCTGTCTCTTAAAGACTCCTGTGCACACCATTTTCAGGGTAAGTTCTTTTAACTATAGTAATTATATATCTCCAATATTTTTTCCGCAGAATATGGGTACACTGCTGTTAAAGTTGTGCTTATCCAACTCTAAGCACCACCTTATTAAGAGAAGTGCTGGTAATTATAAATGTTTCTGTTTAAGTGTAGGGGTTTTCACACCTTTCTGGTGATTAAGAGGGAAAATGGTGAAGAAATTGATGATGTTGATAACTGTATCTCATGTGCTACTTGTGGGGGTGTGAATTGTTATGGTCTATCCAGAGGGCAATTTGGTATTAGCCCACAAATGAGAATGATCTTTCACCTACAAATTCCACATCTGAAAATTATTCCTAAAGAAATAATTGGAGAAGAAGGCAAAAACTATTGTAGAAAGTTGTTTAGGATGCTGGGAAAGAAAATGAATTGTTAATACTATCTAATAGAAGATTGGTCAAGTTGTTAAAAACTACACAAAGGAATACTAGGAAGCCATAAAAGCAGGTTAAGTCTCTCTCTCTCTCTCTCTCTCTCTCTCTCTCTCTCTCTCTCTCTCTCTCTCTCTCTCTCTCCCTCTCTCTTCCTCTCCCTTTCACTTTCCCTCTCCCTCTCCCTCTCTCTGCAGTCTCTATCTTTACATGTTGTGTGTGTATGTGCATGTGTGTGTGCGTGTGCGCGTGTGTGTGAATATTTAAGTGAATAAGAAGATCAGTGGTTTGGTACTGAATAGATTGCTATCTAACAAAATGATGAACTAATAATATAGAAAGATATTTTTAAAGGTATAGATGAAAAGAACTGATAAGGTATAAATCAATTTATTATTGTTAATCTCAGTTCATAAATTACAAAAGCATTTCCATTTCTCTGCATCTCTGTGATTTAAAGTTTTCACAACTAGCAACAATTTTGTCACCAATTGTCTAGTAGGCAATGCTCCGTTTGCCACAGTCTGTCTTAGAGACATCTCCACTTGAGTGTCCAGCTCCCTCAAAGGAAGTTGCAGGGATTTCTAAGGGCTGCAAGGTACCACATGATGCTCTGTTCTTTTCAACCACATAGTGGGAAGCTGCTGTAAGATTTATTGCTCAGGGTAGGGGTAACATGGACTCCCCATGGCCTGACTCCAAATAAGTCTCAAAAGGCTCATTACTGTGGCTTTGTTGTTGGAGATATGGAGGCCAGTCATTCATGAAATGGGTGACTCTCATGGTAGATTCTCCTTCTATTTTTTTGTTAAACCTCTTTCAGCCACCTGCCCATCTCAAGAGCAATTTATAGTACTAGAACTAATTTCCTTATTACTATTGGTGGTCACAGTCTTTTCATTATTGGTAACTTTGCTTTGCATTTTCAGTTAAAAATCTCTCTTTAAAAAACTTAGTAATTATGAAATCAGAGAAATAAACAATATTTAGTAAATCATCATTGTTAAACAAGAATCAAAAACCAAAAAACAAAAGGAAGGTGAGGGAAAAAATCCCCTGGTGATTCTAAACTGGAAACTGGAGAAGAGGTTAAAAACAAAACAAAACAAAATGATGACACAAATAAAATACAAGAGTGAGAATAAAGGTCAGAGTGGGTGCACATGCGTGTGAGTGTGTGTGTGTGTGTACATGCATGTGGTGTCCATGTGTGTGTGTGTTCCATGTCTGTGTGTGTACATGCATGTGGTGTCCATGTGTGTGAGTGTGTGTTCCATGTCGTGTGTGTGTGTGTGTGTGTGTGTGTGTGTGTTAGAATAATTACTATGAGCTAGGGAAAACTTCACTTCCATATTTTGCTTTTAATAAAGTAAAACAAGGACCATATTAAGAGTTTGATTCTTATTGTTCACCGTGCATTTATTGAACTATGACTCCCTTGGGGAAACTGGTTAATCTATTTCATATGAAGCAGGTATTTTCTCTGGTGGAGAGTATTGCATTTCCCTCATTTTTGCAATGCTCAATCATTCAGCTTTGTATATTTCCTTTACTAAGATTAGACAAATTCACAGAGTTACAAATAACAGAATCAACAAATAAGGGGATGATGCGGCTGGTAATTTCTATCATGACTTTCCCTGAGATAAAGACACAAGGTTCCCCTTTGGATACCCAAATAATTCTGTAAAGGGGTTCTTTAAATTTTCAAGGATTCATATCAAAGAACATAAAATATTTTCACAATACAAGTACATTTACCAAGAGCAAATGTTTAAACAAAAGAACCACGGCTCTTAATGAAACACCCTCAGGAAAATGTTTAAACTTTGCCCTTAAGTTTACTTTGTTCACTAATAGGCTTCTATTTCGAGTAGAGAGTAGGAAGGGTAAGTTCAATGTGTTAATAAGAAAAAAGTAATAATATTTAATTAATTCTGGCTGAACACACATGGTTTAATATACTTGGCAATATCATTCTATCACATGATATGATAATTTAATGGAACTTTTTTATTTAAATTGCTGGCAAGTTTATGAAATTATAAAGCAAATAGGCCATGCACTTGGGTGTAATTGACTGTATAAATGTGTTTTATACTATACTGTTGGCAAATTAGCCAATCCCTGTCACAGAATCAATTATTATCTAGCTGAATTCCACAAACACAATAGCAGAAATATTGCATTCATACAAAAACCACTCTGATAGTTAATCTTACAGTGTGCATCTTAAAGCAAGGCAATAAACATTTATACACTGGATAATAGTCTTAAGATAATGCCACTGCCAAATGACACACATTTAAAGATTTCTTGTTTCTGGAGATAGTCGTTTGGGTTTTATTTGTACATGCCTCTCCGGATCAATGGAAAGGATAATGGTAGCTCCAATAGTTCAAGTCAAGTAGGGTTCAGACATCTGACCTCTGTTTAAATGATGCACACTGCCCAGAGTTGGCAGGACCTTACTTGAAAGTCTTTGAAAACAGCACACTACACAAGACCAAGTATTTAAACAGAGCTATTGTTTTCCAGATGTAATCATGCAAGCTGCCTCTTGTCACTTCCCAGAGTAAAAAAAATCCTGACAAAGGAAGAACAAGAGGCAGCTCCCCCAGCACAACAACTTTGCTATCCAGAAGTCCCTCTAGTTATCTTCAGCAAAAGGTGATCTAAGCTGCTTGGAGGAAAATGCCCGGGTCAGCTTTTCAGACTCTGCTCAGAAGTGTATGGAGTCAATGAATGTCTGTGATAATACTTTTCTAAACTGAATTATAGAGACAAAGAAGTTATAGATATTTATCTTCTATTTCCTCATTACTGCTTACCAAGAAACTTGTGAGATTTGTTTCTTGACTTACTTAATAAGAAAGGAAGACTGGAGAATCAGGGGGTTTAATCCAAAATTACACAAATATCAAAGTGATGATATTGTATGTCCATACACATATTCAGATTGAGTTCTAAGTCTAGGCAGCAAAACCAAGAAACTAAGTCTGAAAAAGATAATGTTAATGTTGTCTCTATCTCTTGATGCATGAATACACTCACTTCAAGAGTCCTTCATTCAAAGGGAACAGTCTATTCTTATCATTTCACCAGTAGTAGCTTCCTTTTATTATGATCTCCTAAGTGTCCTTCTCATGTTCTCTTGAATCAATGTAATATGGCATTTGTTCTACTAGTCTTCTGCCTTGAGCTTCTGGTCCTTGAGGACTAGCATAAGTCAGTCTATACAGAGCTCTCCAAGTTCTTGTGCACTGTTAAATGGTCATTATTTCTGTTACAATGGTTCAAATGAGTTTAGCCTACAAATCTTTGCTTATTGCTCTTTCTTATCTTCCTACATAAACTAGACTATGTATTTAATTTTTTATTACTTACGTGTATGTGTTTGTGTTTGTGATGTGCATATAGTATATGCACATGCAGAGGTCAAAGTAGGATGCCTGGTACCTGGTTCTATCACTTGTTATCTTACTCTTTTAAAATAGGGTCTCTTAGTGAAGTTGATGTGAGACTAGCAGCTGCAAAGCCCCAGTGAGCCCATTCCCTGCCCCAACATTGAAATTACATGTATGGTAACCAAACGCTGCCTTCCTTACCTGGTTGCTGGATCTGAATTAAGATCCACATGCATGTGCAATAAGAGCTCTTTCTAAAAGAGCCACCTCTTCTGCTTTAGTGAAATGCACTTCAAGACTATCTTCTCTGGAGAGCCATATGTGATTTGAATGACCCTTCAATCTTCTCTGGGTATCATCTGAGTTTTAGTCCTTCATGTCATAGCACTTCACCTATTTCTCTCATTAAACTAAAAGTAATATACCCTTTGGGATCCCCACCCCCAAAGCTGGTCAAGTGACAATAAAAAATTTTATAAGATTTTTAAATTTTTAGGTATATGTATATCACATTTGTGCAGGTGCCTAAAGGGGTAGAAAAAGGTGTCGGGTCACTTGGAACTGGAATTACAGACAGTCATGAGACACCAGATGCAGCTGTTGGGTACCAAACCTGGGTCATCTGCAAAGAGTAAATACTCTTAACTGCCATGCCATCTCTCTAGTCCTAAGTGACATTATTTAGTAGAATGGATGAAATGAATAATTATACCTCATATTTCATTAGAAAACTAAAGCTTGTCCATCGAGTAATGTTTTCTTTATTATCTTTTTGAGAGAAGAAGGGGTGAAGTCAAAGTATCCTATCTTAACCATCCTCAACATATTTTGGAATCTGGGTAGAGTGTAGCTATGCTAGTAAATTTCAGAAAGCATTTTATTTATTTGCATGTGACTCATGCCAGAGACCTGCCAGAAAAAAAATGGAGATATGAATCAAAAAATTTTCTGAATCGCTATTCCCCAGATAGAAGTAATTATCTATACCCAGGAGAGTGTCCCAAAGGCACAGGGTGACACCTAACACAGGAGAATTTATAGCTCTCATACACATTTTGATTTTTTTTTAAAGTTGGTATTTTGAAAAGAATCACAAGGAATCTGTGGGTGCCCCCAGGCTTGCAGAGTTCCAGTGAATCTTGCCAAATGTTACACACTGAAGAACTACAATTTGATTGGCTGGCCTAAGCTGGATCAAAGAGTGTATGAAGTTAACTTTTTGAGGACGTTCCTTTTACAAGTACCGACGGTGGCTCTTATAGGCCATGTTTCCTGTGATATATTTTCCCAAGTCAGAGGGAATGTAAATTAATTTAGGAAGATTGACTCCTTAATCATCACAAAATGGGAAAGATTTACTCCTTTCCTACTTGGCAGTCAAACTCAATTTGATTTCCTTCTCTCTGTAACCCATAGAAGTTAGATTTAGAAGAGCTCGGTAGAAGGTGCTGAGTGGCTTCTTTAGGTATTCCCAGGTGACTCATTCAAACAGGAACCAGAAGAGGCAGGCAACAGCCTAGAGAAGCTGCCAAACCACCTAGTTGTTTGTTTGTTTGTATATTTTTTAAATTATTTTTTATTTTTTAATTTATTTATTTATTAATTTATTAAAAATTTCCACCTCCTCCCATCCTCCCATTTCCTTCCCTTCCCTCCCAGCCCCCCTCCCCCTCACTCTCCAGTCCTAAGAGAAATCAGGGTGCCCTGCCCTGTGGGAAGTCCAAGGCCTCCCCTCCATCCAGGTCTAGAAAGGTATGCATCCAAACAGACTAGGCTTCCAAAAAGCCAGTACATGCAGTAGAATCAAAACCCGATGTCATTATCACTGGCTTCTCAGTCTGTCCTCATGGTCAGCCACATTCAGAGAGTCTGGTTTAATCACATGCTCGTTCAGTCCCAGTCCGCTGGCCTTGGTGAGCTCCCATTAGATCAATCCCACTGTCTCCGTGGGTGCACGCACCCCTTGTGGTCCTGACTTCCTTGCTCATGTTCTCCCTCCTTCTGCTCTTCATCTGAGCCTTGGGAACTCAGTCCAGTGCTCTAATAGAGGGTCTCTGTCTCTATCTCCATCCATCGCCAGATGAAGGTTCTAGAAGGTTCTATGGTGATATGCAAGATATTCATCAGTGTGGCTATAGACCGCAATTTTCCCTCTCTCTACTCTGTGCAGTTCTCTCTCCCCAAGTTCCACTCATCCTCTGTTTTCCTTCATAAAAGGGCAGGCCTCCCAGGGATAGCAACAAAAATCCAAATAACAATTTACATACAGTAAAACTAGGCACATATCCTCATATCAAGAGTGAAAGAGGCAACCCAGAAGGAGGAAAAGGCTAAAGAGTCAGATACAGCTGCACTTGCCCTGCTAGAGTCCAACAAACCAACAAACCTCAAGCTAAACAACCACAGTATGTAAGCCGAGAAGGTAACTCAGCCCAGACAGGCTCTTTGGTTGCTACATTAGTCTCTGTAAGCCTCTGTGAGCCCTGCTTAGTTGATTCTGTGGGCCATGTTCTCCTGGTGTCCTTAATATCTCTAGTCCTACAATCCTTCCTAGCCCTCTTCCATGGCACTCCTCAGTCCCTTCTAATGCTCAGACGAGCGTCTTTGCTTCTGCTTTCACGTTGCTGGATAAAGCCGCTGTGATGGTGTGAGGATGACTGCGCTAGACTCCAGTCTATGAGCAGAACAGAAGATTCGAGACAATTAGGAATCATCATTTCATCATTTTATTGCACTGACTTTCTTCTCTTTCTTTTCTTCTTCCCCCCCCCTTTTTTTTTTTGTCAGTATGTTTGGCTCTATGCTAGGTCTCTTGACTATCCAGTCTCTGTTTCCTGGCCTTCTACTGAAGTGGTGTCAGACATGGACTCTCTCCCATGGTGTGGGCCCTGAGGAACCCAGTTATTTTTACAGTTGAACACTGAAGAAAAGAAATCCCTTTATTGGTTTTCAATTTCTAAATTTAAATGTATCTATTTATGTTGTGCATGTATAAGACACTTATGGTATTGTGATTATGTGGAGATGGGAGGGCAGCTCTCAGAAATTGGTTTTTCCTAATGTGGAGGTAAAGCTCAGGTCATCAGGCCTTCCCCACAGTGCCTCTACCTGTTGAGCTATCTGAGAGCCCAATTATTGCTTTGGTTTGTTTTTAATTAAATGGGTGATTTACTTGGGCACATTTAGGTTCCAGTTTCTTCCTTTCTTCTCAAAAAAAAAAACAAACAGAAAGCTTTAAATCTGTTACTGCTCTTAAAGTTTTCATGAGACACAATTCTCAATTACCAGTCCACCCTTTGGACTTCAATAACTTGAAACATACCGGATTTTTAGGCTGCTCTCAGTTTATTCCAATAAGATCTCATGTCTTTGCTGTTCTCCAATGCTAAGGTACATACAGCCCTCCTGCTAAATGGCAGGGTTTGGTCATGGATTAAAATGTAGGCTTGCCCCTTTAACCACCTCCCTCTTCCATGATGTACTTGACGACTTTGATTATCCAGTGCCCAGTTATAGCTCTCAGCCCAGGGTTGTCCCTTTTGTGATATTCAGGGTTCCTCCATTGTATTATACAGGTTGAAATTGGATGTTTGACAATGCAGATATTCTGAAAAGAAGATCTTTCAAAACTCATTTTAAAATGTCAGACTTAGAGTTGTAGATCACTGTGCTTCGTTTTAGCCACAGAGGCCTGGGATTGCCATGGTTGCAGACTCGGTCAGCAGAGCCTCCATGTTTAAAGAGTGGACAGGAAAGTTGATGAGAAGCTTAGCTTCACATTTCTCAAACAGAAATGCATTATTATGTTAAAGTAAGTAATTTTAATAAAAACAGTCTAGGCAGTACGCTCCCATCCTTTTAGAGTACACACAACATAGGGTGATGCCTCATCCAAGGCTCTTGTAGCTTCTGTTACCTGCCACTGTCCTGACTGAGGAATGTTTCCTGGGTCAGATAGTAATTTCTTGACCTGGCAGACTGGCACCTTCCTGATGTCTGCTGGCACCAGAACTAATTACTAAGCCCTCACTAAGATGACACACAGTGCATAAGGCAGACCATGGTTCCTTATACTGCTACCACCGTTACCTCCTACGAACAGCCCTCTAGTACATTGCCTAGTGACCCTCAGCTCAGGAGTCACAGCTAGAGAACCAAACTGAGATGGCTTATGTCGTGACTCTTCCACCAAAATCAAAAGGTGTTATGTATTCCTCAAAAATTGCTCTGCTTCCAAAAGAAAGAAAGGAGAGAAGATCAGAGGAGGGAAACAAAGAAAGGAGGGCTCAGACAAGCATGATGCAGACAAAAAGGAGCACATGTGAATGGCAGGAAATAGCCCTGTATCCTACATAATGTGCATTTCTTAAGTTACCTGTTGTTTGCGGAGGAATGATTTGCTCATGCTTAGCAGAAGAAATTATAGATGTTGATTTTTTGATTAAGTAAAATAAGCCTGGATTGCTCCTTCTATTAAGCAAAAACTAATGTCTTCAGTTTTTCATCCTAGCCACATTCACATACTTGCCTGGAATCCTGGGAAAAACAGGTCAAGACCAAACTCTCAAGGTGTACCAAATTCTCAGGTTCAAACTCTCAGCATCAGCTCACATTGCAAAGATGAGGAAATCATGTGAGGATGACGTCTCCTGGTCCTGCATTTGACTGAGTTGGAGAGTTATAACTAAAATGCTGTTCATATGTGTATATATATATATGTATGTATATGTAATTAGTATCATAATTAGTTGCCCACTGCATATATTAGCATAACTGTCAGGGTTGCAATGAAAATGATTGTGTTCAGGATTCCTTCTCCTAAGGCTGGTAGTTGCTTATTTAGCATAGTCTGTTCTAAGCAATTGTTTAGAAAATATTTTAAACTCTGGTTGTAGAATCATTTTATACTTTCTTAAATTTAGCTTTTTAAAATGTAATTTTGAGAAATGAAGCAAATGACAAATAGGTTGTCAATAAAACTTATACCCATCTATGGAATTTGAAAAAAACAGAAGTATATACATAAACAAATGTATACACACACATTCGTGTATGATTTATATGTACAACAAGTATTTAGGCAAGGTTTGCTTTATATTTCAGTTTTTAAAGCCTAGAGGTTATTTTGATATTAAATTATCCTCTTCCTCTTCCTTTTCCCCTTCTCTTTTCCCTCTTCTCCTTTCCTTTGGCTGGCCTGGTATTCACTGTGTAAACCAAACTGACCTTGAACTCACAGAGATTAATTCCCTGGGATTAAAGGCCTGAGGCACCATGCACAACTAAATTGCATTTCTTACTAATGAATACCAAGTAGAAAGCAGCACTTGCAAAGGAATGGGTAAGGTTTCATATTGAGAAGAATGTAGGGTGGGATGTACCTGTAGAATTTAGATTGCTACGTTAAATCTCCTGTCTTAGAAACTGGTTACTCTGGCTGTCTTCCTGAAGGTGTCCCTCATAGCCTCACGTCCTTGCCTGCGCAGATGGCACTTTTTCAGAAAGTTCTATGCTGAATGTCCTCTTAAAAATTATGTTTCCTGATCACTCAGATATATACTCCACCCCAACTTGTGTCCTCCAGCACCTGTCTTTGCCAGAATTTAATTAAAACATTTAATTATACTTAAGAAGTTATTCTATGACTGGAGAGACAGCTCAGTAGTTAAAAGTACTGACTGTTCTTCCAGAGCATCCCTGCTCAATTCCCACATCCAGGTTTTTTTCTCAGCACCTACATGGTGATTCACAGTCATCGGTAACTACAGTTCTAGGGGATCTGACACTCATTTCTGACCCCCTTACACATCAGGCACGCACATGGTGTACAGACATACATGCAAGAAAAACAGTCATATGTATAAAATAAACAAATCCAAAGAATTTAAAGGAAAATAAATAAAAAGCTACTGTAAAAAGTAAGGCTGATGGGGCAAAGATGGTTGTTTCAAACAAATAAAGAACAATAATAATACCTTGTAGTAATAGAAGTAGCGGGCTGCTTCTCGCCACCCAGCTAGCTTTACCCGAAATAATTACATGGACACTGTATTATTTTAAACACTGCTTGGCCCTTTAGCTCTAGCCCTTACTGGCTAATTGTGATATCCCGATCAACCCATCTCTAATAATCTTTGAGCACTGGTCTTACCGGGAAGATTCTATCCTATGTCCATCCTGGGTCGGAGCTTCATCGTGTGCGCCTCAGAGAGCAGAGCTATCCCCGCGTCCGCCCAGGAGCCGGGAGCATGGCATCTCTCAGCTCACTTCCTCTTCCTCCCAGCGTTCTCTTCTGTTTACTCCTCCCACCTATGTTTTAACCTATGAGGGCCAGCCAAGCAGTTTCTTTATTTTTTTAATCAATGACCTTCCTCCATCATTTTGCCTTTTTTTGTTTAAACAAAAAGGAAAGGCTTTAACTTTAACATAG
>NW_004949138.1:1710396-1738442 GCF_000317375.1 Microtus ochrogaster | reverse complement strand
GCCAGGAGCAGAGTGTCTCATTGTCATGAAAAGTCCTAAGTTATTAAAACATTTAAAATGCCATATTCTGCAGTCTTTGAAAGATATGAAGAATGTCTATCTAACTGAAATGTATTTCTATATATCTAGAAAAATCTAACTAACATGACTACAAGCTATTATCGATAATTATCCATTAGCAACCTATATTTCCTATTATACATTACATTTTAAATGAACTACACAATCACAATACCTTAATCAAGATCAGAAACACATATACATATAACAAAATTGACCTTAAAATCCATACCAATGCAAATTATTCATACCTATATCAATACCTAATGTGAAAAACAAAAAGCAAGATGCAATGTATTAGAGATGGAGTCAAGTGTCAAGCCGAGTGGCAGATTGCAAACTCAGTAACGTGAGCCTGCCTTAAAGTCCCAGCACCAAAGGAGAGCAGAGAAAGACTTTGCTGGTTCCCATAAAGTCAGGGATAGTCATTTGTTGCTCCCATGGTACACTCAGGGGCTCAAATATGTCATGAGAATGTGCCGTTTCTTTCTTTATCTTCTGTTTTACTGTGGTTATTTATTCCAGGAAAAGGTTTTCTACACTCAAAATATGTGAATGCTCAGATTTGCATTTGCTTCTTAACCAAAACATGCTATTAAAGCAAACAGAGTCACATGATCCCTTACAACCAGAGAAACACATTGCCACCTATACTGTATAGGTTCAAGATTGGTTAAAAAGTGTTTCCACCCATTACTAAGGATCTGTTCTCTATTCCATGAGCTCTAAACCCTAGACTCTCATGGCAGTTAGCTGTCTTCTGAATAGTTGTTGTGTTTTGCCCTCTTCTTCTGTACTAATGTGCATTCCTCCTCTGCCTGGACCATCCTTTCAGCCTCTGCTGGACAGTAATGTTTCCCCTCGGCCTCCTTCGGCTTGAACGACTGTCCCCAGGCTGTTTGCCGTTTCTCACAGGTCTTGCCTTCTAAACCTTCGGTCATTTTTTGTTAATCTCATCCGAACTACCTACAGCCTACCTTCTTAAAGAAAACACAGGGTCTAATCGCCTCCCCTGAAGCACAGCCATTTCTTCAGAGAACAGGATCAGTTCTTTTGTTGAAACAATTTCTCTTTCACACTGAGAAAGCCTCTTTTCTAAACTGACAGGTGGCTTTTGCGATTGCTTAACTGATATTCCCCAGTTTTCCAGCTATTTGGAAATTTACCAAATGTCATCATCAGACCCCTGCACAGATGTACCAAATATAATGAAGCAATTATTTAAAAGAACATAAAACTAATTGTTTAAAAAAAATGTAAAAGCTCTCCAAGTTGATCCAGCTGTTAACTGTGGCCTGTTTTGGGCAGGAAGTTTACACAGGAGGAAGAATGCACTATCTGCAGGTGGGAACACCCGTAACATAGGTAGTATAAATTTATATTTTCTTATTTGGCTTGTTCGTGTTTCATTTTTATTTTTTAATTCTTTCATTAAATATACAAGAACTTTATTAGGATGTTAAAACAGTTACTTTTTAAAGTTACAACATACAAATAAATTACACAATGGAAAAAAACACCGATGGGCACCCACCCACCTGTCATTTTACAATAACTGTGCTGATGATGCTTTCATTGTTATAGACACAATACAACATGTTATAGACATGGCCTCTTTGTGTAAAAATACCATTTTAGGGGTAGCATGATCCAGAATGCATTAATATCTTTGCATTTCCTGATAGTACAAGGCAGTTTTGTCTGATTACACACACAGGTGCCGTGGCACCACTACTTCACCTTCCCTCCATTCGTCTTCAATGAAACTTCAAACCTTTGTGCAACCTCAGTCTGCCAAAGAAAAGTAGTCCCTTTGCAGGTGATCTAAGCAAACTCAGCTGCTTCTCTTTTAAATGTAGTTTTTTCTTGCATAATCAATCTAGTTGCCACTATTATCTATGTGACAGCTGTTAAGTGGAGAGGCGTTTAATTCTCCCAAGGTGTTATTATATACTTATTTTATGTTCATTGGTTTTCACTCATCTAACTGCTTCATTGGAATGAAATCTCCTAGATGGCTGTCTTGGGTTGTGAGAATTCTACATCTCATCCCTGAATAAGTCTTCCCTGACCTGAAAAAGGCATTTTACTTCCCTATAAAAATAAATCCTTTGCAATGTCTACTCATGAGTAGATCCATGTTTCCCAAGAAGCTAAGTACAGAGAAACAGCCTAGGATGAAAGGGTTCTCTGATCACATAGTCTTGGGCATGTATTTTATTCCCTTTCAGAAGATCACAATTTGCCAGTGAATAATGAAGACCTTCGAAAGCTGAGAATGAAGAAAATCTCTTCAAGGCACTGTTCCTCACCATTTTGGATTTGTGTCCCATAGCCCCACCCCTAGGTAGCTTCCATTGACATCTTTGCCAGTCACTTGGAATGCTGAGATGTGTAGATTTTCAGCAACATATCGTCTAAGGACTCCTTCCCTATGGGCAGAGAATTCCGTGGGGAAAAAAAGTATATCAGTGGTGTTTCTATACCTATTATGTTCTTTATTGGACACCCATTGATTCAGAAGATCTGTACAGAATGTTTGTTATTCTAGGTGGTAGGCATCAATCCAGAGAAATTGAAATTACCAATCCTGGTGATTCTTATCACACTGCCTCGTGAGGAGGTATGCATTTACCTCTGTATTTACTAGATGAAAAAAATGACGCTTAATGGTATTACCAAAATTCCCCCCAATGTCACAAAGACCTTACCTCATCACTGAAGGGTATCTAAAACTTACATAGAACTCCTTGTGAGGTTCCAGAATTCCATGTGCTCACAATTGCTGTAGAAGTTAGAGAAGCAGAGACCCATGGCAGATGACATTAGGGAACTCAAACTCCAAACTCAGAGACAGTTCATCAAATCTATTGACCTGAAGATTGTTGATTACCTGTTAGAACCCCTTCAGAAATTCCCTGTAATAACAGGAAGATGTGAAGCTGGAGGTGCATTTATGCTAGTAAATTACACTCCTCTATTTTCCAGGGCAGCTTTGCATCAGCAATCTCTTTCGACTCTTTCATCCTTGGTGCCTAACCTAACTTCACTGGGAAACTTAAACTATATATTTAAAAATCAGTGTCCTGAAACCCATCTTTAAGTTCACAAAACCTCTTATTCTGCCTCTCACAGTTAAGAATATGCTACTTATAAAAATCCTTCCCAAGTCTCCAGCCCGTTTTTCATGAAGATACAGAAAAACCTCTGAATTTATGTCTGAATCCTTGATTTTCATCTGACTTAGAGTATATGAAAAATTCAAGCCAGGTTCATTTGCTTCGTTGTAATTGAGATATTTTTTCAAAACTGGCTCTCAGATAAGAATAAACAACACAGACTCCATTTTTTCCCAGGGTGCTCATGAGTGAAGTTCCTCTAGATTATGATCGGGAGGTTGCCTTTGAACTGAGCATGTTCTCATTGAGGATTGCATTCAGCCTCAGTTTCTCCTCCTTGGTTACAAGCTACTAGCTCCATGTTTTCTTTTCATTCTTTTTTTTTGAATAAGTACTTTGTTGAGATTTTAAAATCTTTTTTAAAGTTTTATATTCATATTACACACCAACCACAGTTTCCCTTCCTACTCCCCTACTCCTAATTCCCCTGCCTCCTGCTCTTTTTTTATTTTTTATTATTATTTAATTGAAATTTTACATACCAATCCCAGATACTACTCCCTCCCCTCCTCTCATTTCCTCCATCTTCCTCCCTACTAAATCCCCTATCCACTCCTCAGAAAGGGTAAGGCCTCCCATGGAAAGTCAACAAAGTCTAGCGCATCACTTTGAGGCAGGACCAAGGCTCTGCCCACCATATCTAGGCTGAACAAAGTATCACTCCCAAGAGAATGAGCTCCAAAGAGCCAGATCAGACAGTAGAGACAAATTCTGGTCCCACTGCCAGTGGCCTCACAGACTGTTTCAGTTGTACTACTGTCACCCACATTCAGAGGACCTACGTTGGTCCCACACTGGTTCTTCCACTGTCAGTCCCGAGCCAGTGAGCTCACATTAGCTCAGGTCAGCTGTTTCAGTGAGTATCCCCATTAAAGTTGACCCCTTTGCTAATATTATTGCTCCTACCTCTCTTCAGCTGGATATTGGGAGCTTAGCCCAGTGATTCACTGTGGATCTCTGCATCTGCTTCCATCAGTTGCTGGACGAAGGTTATATGATGACAATTAAGGTAGTCATCAATCTGATAGCAGGGGAAGGCTAGTTCAGGCACCCTCTCTACTATTGTTTCGGGTCTTAGCTGGGGTCATCCTGTGGATTCCTGGGAATTTCCCTAGTGCTGGGTTTCTTGCTAGTCCCATAATGGCTCCCTCAATCAAGATATCTCTTTTCTTGCTCTCCCACTCTGTCCTTCCCCATCTCGATCAACCTGTTCCCTCATGTTCTCCTTCCCACTTCCCTCCTCTCATTCTTCCCTTCTCCTCCTTTACTGACCTCCCTCTTCTCCCTATCCCCGTGCTCCTAATTTTCTCAGCTCTTGTCTATTTCCCCTTATCAGGGGATCCAGGTATATTTCTGTTAGGATTCTCCTTGTTACCTAGATTCTCTTGGGTCATGGAGTATTTGTTTTACCTCTAATATCTACTTATGAGTGAGTACATACCATGTTCATGCTTCAGAATCTGGGTACCTCACTCAGGATGTTTTTTTTTCTGGTTCTATCCATTTGCATGCAAATTTCAAGATGTCATTTTTTTAACCCCTGAGTAGTGCTCCACTGTGTAAATGTACCACATTTTCTTTATCCATTATTTGGTTGAGGGACATCTAGGATGCTTCCAGGTTCTGGCTATTGCCAATAGAGCTTCTTTGAAGATAGCTGAGCAAATGTCCTTGTAGTATGATTGAGCATCTTTTAAGTATATGCCCAAGAGTGGTATTGCTGGAGGTAGGTTGAGTCGCAATTTTCAGGGAAACTACCATACTGATTTCCAAAGTGTCTATATAAGTTTGCATCCCCACCAGCAATGGAGGAATGTTCCCCTTACTTCATATCCTCTCCAGCATAAGCAATCATTGGTGTTTTTTATCTTAACCATTTTGCCAGGTGTAGGACGGTATCTCAGAATCATTTTAATTTGCATTTCCCTATTGAACAGTTCCTTAAGTATCTTTCAGCTACTTAAGATTCTTCTATTGAGAATTCTCTGTTTAGATCTGTGCCCCATTTTTAATTAGATTATTTGGTATTTTGAAGTCTAGTTTCTTGAGTTCTTGAGATATTTTGGAGATTTGTCATCTGTCTGATGTGGGTTGGGTGAAGATCTTTTCCATTCACAGTCTTCTTGACTATGTCCTTTACCTTGAAGAAGCTTCTCAGTTTCAGGAGGACCCATTTATTTACTGTTGGTCTTAGTGTCTCTGCTACTGGTGTTTTATTTAGGAAGTGGTTTCCTGTGCCCATGTGTTCAAGACTACTTCCCACCTTCTATTCTCCGAGGTTCAGTGTGACTAGATTTATATTGAGGTCTTAGATCCATTTGCACTTGAGTTTTGTGCTGAGGATAGATATGGATCTATTTGCATTCTTCTACAGGTTAACATCTAGTTATGCTAGCACCATTTGTTGAAGATGCTATTGTGTAATCTTTATCTTCTTTGTCAAATATCAGGTATTCATGGGTGTGTAGACTAATATTATAGTCTTTGATTTGATTCTGTTGGTCCACTTGTCTGTTTTTATACTAATACCAAGCTGTTTTTATTACTGTAGCTTGATGTCAGAGATGGTGATGCCTCTGGAAGTTCCTTTCTTGTACAAGATTATTTTGGCTGTCCTGGGTTTTTGTTTTTTCATGTGAAGCTGAGTATTGTTCTTTAAAGGTCTTTGAAGAATTGTGTTGGTATTTAGATGAGGATTGCATTGAATATATAAAACTGCTTTTGATAGGATTACCATTTTTATTATGTTGATCCTACCTATCCAAGAGCATGTAAGATCTTTCAATTCTCTAATATCTTCTTCAATCTCTTTCTTCAAAGACTTAAAGTTCTTGTCTTACAGGACTTTCACTTCTTTGACTAGTATTACCACAAAATATTTTATGTCATTTCTGGCTATTATAAAACATGATATTTCTCTGATTTCTTTCTCAGCACCTTTGTCATTTGTATATAGGAGGGTTACTGATTTTTCTGAGTTGATTTTGTATCCTGCTACATTACTGAAGATGTTTATCAGCTGTAGGAGTTCTGTCTTAGAATTTTTGGAGTCACTTAGGTATGCTATCATATCATCTGCATATAGCAAAAGTTTGACTTCTTCCATTCCAATTTGTATCCTCTTTATCTCCTTTGTTGTCTTATTACTCTAGGTAGAAATTTGTGAAGTATGTTGAATAGATATGGAGAGAGAAGACAGCCTTATCTTGTTCCTGATTTTAATGGAATCACTTTGAGTTTCTCTCCATTTAATTTGATGTTGGCTATTGACTTAATGGATATTGCTTTTGTTATGTTTAGCTAAATTCCTTGTATCCCTGATCTTTCCAAAACCTTTATCATGAAAGGGTGTTGAATTTTGTCAAATGCTTTTTAAATCTCTAATGAGATAATCATGTGCTTTTTTTTTCTTCTAGTTTATTTATATGGTAGATTGCACTGATAGATTTTCATATGTTGAACTATCTTCGTATCTCTGGGATGAAGCCAACTTGATCATGGTGGATGATTTTTTTTTGGTGTGTTCTTGGATTCACTTTGCCAGTATTTTATTCAGTATTTTTGCATCAATGTTCATGAGGGAGATTGGTGTGTAATTCTCTTTCTTAGTGGAGTCTTTGTGTGGTTTGTGTATAAGGGTAATTGTAGCCTCATAAAAACTGTTTGGCAATGTTCCTTCTATTGTGTGGAACAATTTGAGGAATATAGGCTCTTCTTTGAAGTTCAGGTAGAGTTCTGTGCTGAAATCATATGGCCCTGGGCTCTTTTTTTTTTTTTTTTGGCATCCATTTCCTTAGATGTTTATTTAAATTGTTCATCTGATCTTGATTTAATTTTGGTATGTGATACCTTTTCAGACAATTGTCCATTTCTTTAACATTTTACAATTTTGTGGAGTACAAGTTTTCTAAATATGACCTAGTGATTATCAGGATTTCTTCAGTGTCTCTTGTTATGTGCTCCTTTTCATTTCTGATTTTGTTAATTTGGATTCTCTCTCTGCCTTTGATTAGTTTGGATAAGGCTTTGTCTATCTTTTTGAGTTTCTTAAAGAACCAGCTCTTTGTTTCATTGATTCTTAGTATTGTTTTCTTTGTTTCTATTTTATTGATTTTAGCCCTCAATTTGATTATTTCCTGTCATCTACTCCTCCTGGGCATGGATGGAGTGGGACTTGTAGATTTGGGATCTGATCCATGTGGGGTGTTGGATCAGCCTGCCTGCAGGTGACTTATCTGCTGGTTGGCTCCTGAAGTTGAGGCAAGTGGGGGAAGGACCCAGGAATTTTGCCCCAGGGTCTAAAGTCTAGAGACTGGAGTGTCCAGCTCGAGATTTGGCCATTCACCTCTTGGTCAGCTCTGTGCAGTTGCAGTCTCTGTGTCAGAGTTACTCTGAGATCATGAGGAATGGCTGTGTTTACCACCTGCCCCTCTTGTGGACAAACGATAAACTGACATCACCAACTGTGTTCTGATGCATCCCCAGTTGTTCCTTTCTAAACCTGCTCCTTTTCAGCAGCTCTAAGACTCTAGTCTGCCCTGTATCTTAGCCATGGCTAGGATCATCATTGCCCTGAAGGGAAATGCTTTACCTATGTTTATAGCTTCTGACCATGCAGTTTCAATCAAGGTTTCTCTAGAGCATGAGTCCTGGAAAACAGGTAGCATGTCTTATCTGCTTAACCCAGAGCTGAGTAAGTGCCAGGCATTGTTGACTGTGGAGTGATCAACAATAAATAAATAATCCAATAAAAATAAAGACAGACAGGAAGTGGAAATAAACCAAAGATGATATATCTATCAGTTTCTATAACTTGCTCATGAGATTCATAGTTTGAGACTTTCAAACCTCAAATGGAAGTATAGATGGGGTAGTATATTCTGTACTTAATCATGAGTACAATGATTTTTTGACAAAAAAAAAACCACAAAATGCAGTGATATGGGACTATGACAGCCAAAATGTTTTAAGACTATAAATATAAAATTTAAGTTTATTTGAATTTTTACTATAATTTTTGTTATTGTAGTAAAGTGTAAATTATAGATTTATATATTTATAATGCTTTGTTGTCTGGTTTAAATATTCTCCTTGTTGACATGAGAGATTATGGCTATGGTGGTGTTCAAAAGATTTTTTTCATGTCAATAATATTCGGGAAACTTTTGTGCCAACCTCTACCACATTTTCTTCATCTAACTGGCTTCTTTTGTTCGCAAAGAATTCAGAGATTATGGTAGTTATACGGATTGGCAAGACAATTCTTTCGGGAACTTGAACCTCACTTTTCTTGTCCTCTGAGGCAATAGTTTTATTTGTATTTTAAACATATTACTGTCTAAAAAGATTGGAAGCCAAGTTTTCAAGTTTTTCCACATACATCAATAAAGGAATCAAAGCCTTCTGGTCATTAAGATCTTATCTTTGTTCTTATAATCCACTCAGTACACAAACAAGAGGGAGCCCTGGTTTCTGGGAGCTGTTGACACTTGCCTCTCTGACATGAATGAGAACTAATTGTCCTGCTTGCATGTTAAACACAGTAACTTCATTTTTAAACAATAGACTGTCCTACTACACAAATATGACATAGTAGTCATGTGACTTGATGGAGGGCTGAGATTCTCTTACTGAAGAGAAGGGCTATTGTATCATTGAGAGGCATTAGATCCATCAATAATATAAAGAACCATACATGTGCTGGCATTTCTTATAAGTAAAGTTCTCTAAGAGTGTTAGATATTTCATTCTCATACCCACCCTGGGAGATTAGCAATAGCTTCAATCATTTTATCATTGAGAAATTGATCAATAAAAATACACCTAGAACCAAGGTCATCCAGATTAAGAGTGCCAGAATGTAAAGGCAGTCTTTGGAATCTGTGATTCCCTACAAAGCTGTGCTAACCAGACACTTAGGTCTAGTTCTGCTGACTTACCAAAATAGTAAAATAGAATAGCATCCACCAAAGCTATGTTTCCTCTTAAATTCTAATGAACCACATTCTCTGTCACATGCTCAAGCCTCCGAACACCCTAAAGACTTTGCTAAAACTTTGTTTCTAAACCTATCCTTTCCCACCATTCGACCAGGCACCTCTGTGAGGCTCTTCATTTGACTAGAGTTGCCGTATCTTCAGAACTCACTTTTGCCCATTAGCCTTTTCAGATAAGCTATTCTGGGCCTTCTTTTCTATCTTAATCATTGCTTTGCATTCCTGGGAGCAGGGGAGGACAGACACTGGGCTTTATTCATTGTTGTGTTCGTTTATTCTGAGTTATATAAGGAAATAAATAAATAAATAAGTAAATAAATAAATAAATAAATGGTGGAAAGAAATAATAAATGAATTGATTTAAACCTTGATTGATACAAATTCTAATATAAAATTCTTACAACAGAATCATCACTATTCCCTTCCACCAGTCATCAAATTTACTGCCTTCCCAATTCCCTGTCTCACTACCTCATAGGGTGCTTTGAAGGAGATTGAATGGATATGTTCCTAATGCTACCATGGCAAGACTTCCATGAAACCCCAGAAATGCATAGGCATGAAAAGCTACTTAATTATAGAGGTTTAAATTACTGTGAAGCATAGGGAAGTCATGGAATTCAGAGCTAAAAAGACCTCAAAACTGCATAATTCTTTTTTGCTTTGACTCAACGATATGGAGCTGCAGGGAGGTAAACTGCAGTGACCAAATGTATACCAATGTTAAAGTGAGGGCTATAAAATATTGATTCATATTCTGTATTTTGCATTTAGAGCAAGTTAATTATCTTTCATTCCTTCTTAATATTTGAGGCTAACACACGTCTGAACATACTTGATAAGAAAAGGAAAGTAAACTTATACACACAAAGTTGAATAAATATACAATTAGAATTAGAATTGATCTACAATATCTTAAAATGCTGAAAGTAGAGTAAATATTCAAAATATTAAATAGTTGCATTATTTGTTTTAATTAACATTTCTAAATCCTATATATTAATTTGAGATTATTGAGTTAGTGATCAAAAGAATCCTCTTTAATAATATACTAAAATTATTTGATTAAATATATTTCTAGGTTAATAGATGAATGAGTAACTTTTCCCAGGTCAAAAATATCACTATTGAACATTTTTCACAAGTATTTACAGGTCAAAGTAGAGTACTGGCCACTTAAACTACCTCAGTTATAGCTAGGCGTGAGCAATGAGTGTTTAAGCCCTCAGTCATTCAACAGACTTGAAGGACATCTTTCCAGGGTACTAGTCAATGTGGAGAGTAGTAGATGTAAGGAATAATAAGGGGTCTTCCTTATGCTTTCGAGAGCATAAGTGGAAAATAAGAACTCAGAGTCACAGTAACTACAGGAGGTGGAACTAAAGGTGCTCTGTTTCTTTTACAGGGGCTGTGGTTGGTGAAGATTTTCAGAGGAAGTGACTTTAAGGTGCATCTTGAAGGATGTGTAAAATGAGGAGGAAGTCATCAGAACAATAAGCACAAAGATGAAGAGAGAGCAAAGACGATACCACAGCTTGGTAAGGGCTCAAAAAGAAGATGTAAGATAGTCAGGGTCTTCTGAGATTTGAGAGACAAGAACCGATGTATGAAAAGAGGCATTGTGATATGCTGAAGATACGGAGCAATAGTTATGACAAGGAACCTTTGCCTTAACCAGATTGTTCTGCTAGAATAGCGTCTGTTGTATAGGGCAGGCAAAACACAATGCTCATTTCTTAGAGAGCTAGAAGCTGCAAAGTTCAAGGTCAAAGTTCTGACAGAGACAGTATCTGCTAGGACCCTCCTTATCCCACTGTGTGGACAGATGTCTTCTCATGGAAGATCTTTGGCACCTGAAAGAAAGGGGGGGGGAAGACATGCAGCTTTCTTGTATACTTTTAAAGGCACAAATACAATTTGGGGGGCTTCATTTTTCTTATTAGTTTATTTCCAGGGGCTTCCATCCCAAAACCATCAAATGGTTAGAATTTCAAACTAAGACTGCAGATTATAAAGATCCGTTCAACAGGACAGAAAGAACATGGTCTTCAAGTGGTGAGCAGCATGAGCTGGGACTGTGACTAGGGCTGATTGCAGGGAGGAAGAAGGTAGCATTGTAAGCTATGGAACCCAAGGTCATTCTTCTGAGTCTGGGTGAGGCTGTGGCGGAGAGGATGAGGAGTCAATGAAATATGAAAGTTGGGCACAGTGGTGATGAAAAAAAAGGAAGTGTGATTCTTACTTGTGTAAACAAGAACAGGTACCAACTCCTAAGATGAGAGCTGTATAGGCATCCCATTAGTATGCTTCCATGTAATTGTTCTCATATAATACAATATATATATATATATAGTCATTAAAAAGCATAATAACAACAACAATAAGAAGAACCTTGAAGCTATATGTGGATCAGAGGTTAAGAGCACTACCTGTTCTTACAAAGGATCCTAGTTGCTTTGTTGGGAAACTCACAAACACCTGTAACTTAGTTCCAAAGGAATCTGATTCCCTTTTCTGGCCTTCTGGAACATGTACACACACACACACACACACCCCTCTATACATGGTTACTCCCATATATAAAATATTAAAAGATAAAATTTTTCTTTAAAAAATATCACTGATATTATCTATGCACTTTAATACTTCATTAGTAGCTATATTCTCCATTATTTAAATGTAAGTTTTTAGAAACAGATCGTGTTTCCTGTTGTGCATAATATAGCCCCATCATTACTATTTATGTTGCCATTAATTTTCATTTGTAGATAGCTTCATATTTTCAGAGAACTTTAATCCAGACTTCAGAGTCTCCATGGCTCACTCTCTTTATTCATATGTTTTCTGATATTCCTTAACGTGACTTCTGAATGAGGGCAGTTATAACACGCCTCTGCTACAGTTAGCCCTGTTCTTTTGATCCAGCTTTGTTCGGGGAGGCTGCTTGTTTGTTTCTCAACTGCCCATACTCCCAAAATAATCACTCAGAAACTATATTGTTTGCAATACTGTTTGGCCAATAGCTTAAGTGTATTTCTGGCTAACTCCTACATCTTAATCCAATTCTATTAATCTGTGTATCACTGCATGGCTGTGGCTTATCAAGTAAAATTCTGTTTGTCTCTGGCGGGACTATATGACTGCCCACTTCCTCCCAGCATTCAGTTTAGTTCCCCCCCCCCGAGCTCTATTTTGATAAGTGACTGACTGAATCAGATTTATTCATTAGCCAATAAAAGCAACACATAGACAGAAGTACCTCCCACACCATTTCCCCTTTTCTGTTCAAATAAAAAGGACTTTTCCCACAGGCAAACAGTTATTCAGCAACCTATGTGGTAATCACTAGCCATATGTAGTTATTAACATTAAAACCAAATATATTTATCTTTTTGATCTGCAAGTCCTGATGCATATAAATAATCCAAGCATTTGGGAGGTAAAGGTAGGGAGATCCGGAATTAAGGTCACCCTTGGCTACAGAGAATTTTAAGATCAGCGTGGGTCTATATGAGATCCCGTTTCAGAAAAATCTAAAAAACAAAAAACAAAAACAAAAACAAAAAATAAAACAGTTCTTCAGTGTGACTAAACAAGTATTGAAATACTGGTTAGTACATGTGGCTATTTACTACTCTATAAAACAGCTCGGGCATAAAGGTTCATCTTTTTGGACACTTCTTCATTATCCTAGGAAGTTCCATTGGAAGTGTGAGCACAAATGGTTATCCTTCTTGAGTCTTGTGAAGCTGTAATGTTTGTGCATAATGATAATGAGCTTTTCCCTCTAATTCTTCTCACAGAGAACACAATCATATTCATTTTCATATGAATCAGCCATGATATTTTTATATACAGTTTAAAAGCATCATGAAAGTAGGAAAGTTTGAAATGTTTAATAAACATTTTTGTTAAGTTAACAGAGGTTGCCAATACCAAAAAGACCATAAAGATAAATCGGCAGTGTTTGTTAAGTGACATCACTACACTTTTCTGAGACTATAATTTAATTATCTTTTTTCCTTCCCTTTCTTCCTTTCATGCCCTTCCATATACGCTTCCCTGCTTTCCTCAAATTTGTGGTCTCTTTTTCACTAATTATTATTACAAATATACATGTTCCTAGCTGCTGACAATTTGTAACCAGAAGACCAACTGGCATGCTCTCTCCCATGGAGGGTCACCTCCTCAGTGGCCTACAGTTCTTTGTGAAGAGTTGAGAGCTCGTGGGCTTTTCTCTATCCAGTTTGACATGTCATTTGTGTTATTCTTATTCTGCTCATGTTTAGATAGTCACATTGGTGAACCATTAGGGATGTAGCTAACATCCCTAGGAGGCACAATTTCTCAGAAAACTCCTTGGTCCTCTGGATTTTGCAATCTTCGTGGCCCCTCATCTGCAATGTTTCCTGAACCTTGGGACCTCATCCATGGGACAGGGCTCCATAATTCTGCATTTTTGCTGGTTCTGCTTTCTGTAGTTACCTGTTGCAAAGAGAAATTTCCTTAGTGAGGGTGAGGACTACATTTTTCCGTGGGCGTGAGGACACATGTTTGATCATTGAGACAAGGTAGCACCTAGCACGACATAACCCACCCTTGTCAGTTTGTCTCTGGAGAATGGGAAATTCCTTCTGTGCTTACGGGGCCAGGTGGTGTGCATTTACTTGATTCCAGGGGCTCATAGTCCCTTTCTAAAGATTTTCCACTGAACAGAAGTGTGCATTGACAGTTTCAGGAGCCCAAACTCTCATTCAGTCTCCTCACAAACGAGTAAAGTAGCACCATTTGTTTGAGGAGTAACTAGAGAGTCACAATTATTTCTGCTCCAGCTCTGTCTCTGTTATGCCTGTCAGCAAGCCAAAACATAGGTGACAGGGTGGGAAGAAAAGACAGAATTTTATCACATTGCCAACTCTTGGTACATTTTAAATATGGATCAATCTCCTTTATGGGAGACAAAACTCTGGTGATTTATCTACCTATGATATCAAAAGAGAAATAGGTCATCATTGCAGCAAAAACAATAAGCATAGCACTATCTGGGAGAATCAATAGTGTCATGATAAATGAAGTTCTACTCTTGTATGGCTGCAGCAAAACCTCCTGTGACTGGGATTCCCAAGTGACTCCCCTCCAAGCCTGCACCTCCAGAGTCATTACAGAAGCTCCCCTAAGGCAGAGTCCAGCTTCTTTCTACCAATCATAAACAGCCTCAGAGACACAACTACACAAGGGAGTGAGCCAGTCCTTTTGAAAGGGCAGCCCAGTGTAGTCACTGAACCTCTGGTGTGTTTTCAGCTGTGCTGGCTAGATGCTGCAGGCACACCATTTAAGAAGTATGACGGGCGGACACTTGGTGCTGCTGGCAAGGACATTAGCAGACTCTACTCCTCTTGTGCCATTCCAAGGTGCATCAAACAAACACACAAATAGCCAGACTGTTCAAAGTTAACTGCAAAGAGAAGAAAGAAAGTTAATGTGACACACTGCAGTACTCTCTTTTAGCATGCAGTTGAAAGCTTTGAAAGTCCCGTTAAGGATCTCTTTTTTAAGATAAATACCTATTAAGTAATGTATATGCACAAGCTGAAGTGTTAAATGGTTTGTTGAAACCTATTAGAGTACACAAGATGATAAACATAAATTATAGCTAATATACTGCACCAGTGATTTTTAAACATAAAAATTACTGACACTGTGAAAACACACTCGAGTCATCGTAGCAGCATAATAGCACTAATCCGTGTTTATCCAACCATGCACTTTTCAAAAACAACACAAACCTCTAATAAATGCTTTGGCTTCACCTTGGCAACTTATATGGGTTATTGCCTCGTTCATGCCTGGATAACCATGTGTTATGACTTAAACGTTCTTTAATATCAATTTATGCCTTGAAGAAAAAAGATTGAATAACACAGTGTACATATGGTTCAATTTATTACAGTGAAACAATCATTTTAGTTTGAAGATATTTTCTCATGGTGCATATCATAGAAATCTTCTTCAATAGAGCTCTCAATAAACCAGATTTTTTATGTCACAATAAATGAAACTAAGGCAGCTAATTGTTGCTAAGATTCTAAATAGATGGGTCTATTTGGCTTCCTTGTCAATCAAGAAATACATTCCTTAACACTTGTATTTCTGGATTCTAATGTCTCTAATTGGATTTTACACTATCTGATTAATGAGGTAGTTTATAGACTACTATAAAAATGATACTGAAAAAATGAAAGAAGAAATTGTAGACTGTCAGCATTATTAGAGTTTAAGACAAGACAAGAATCACAGAGGTCACAAACACAAAATATGGAGAAGTGAGATAAAGTAGAGTATGCAATGAAAGAAATGAGAATTGTTTGTGGTGACCTCAGATATGGTAAGGAAGCCCAGTGGATACGCTGCTGCTCTGGTGGCATTCCTAGGGCATTATCCGTTTGCCACGAATGCTAAGCAGGGGTCCCTAGTTTCTTAGGAAGAAAAGAAGCAGGGTATGGGACCAACTGTGAGTAACTGAGAGGGAGCTAGAACTAACACATTCACATATGGCTCACAGCAAAACAGCAATTTAAAAATATATTTCTGCAATTGTTTATTATTTCCTACTTTCTCTGCCAGTCAACACTGTTATTTGAGAGCACACTTTCGAGCAGGATTGGGATAAAGTGAATAGCGCATGTAGGTTAAAATTCACTCTGTTACTGGCCAGCAACATGACTTAGCAAGTAAAACACTCGTCTTCAAGACTGATGGCCTGAGTGTGATCCCTGGGAGACACGTGATGGAAGGACGAAACCTGCTCTCACGGGTTGTCTTCTGACTTCCACACTCATCTGTAGCATGCGTGCCTTCCCCAACAGGGTAAATAAATGGAATTTTTAGAAAAGATTAAAAAAAAAAAAAGAAAAGATTCTATTATGTCTGACAAGCTACTATTAAACATTGAGCACAAAAGAGAGAAAAACAAAATTTCCGGGAATGTACATTGGTGGTGCAATCCTAAAGCTCAAAGACTTTCATAAGACATACATAAAAAAAAAAAAAAAAAAAACCAAACCAGAAACAAAGCCAGACAAACTTCCTTCTAAAAGGAAGTTCTTTGGTATGCCTATCCCAAGCAAACACTCTCGGTTGCAGGATAACAGGATTTTACAGCTGAACTTACTTCAGCACCATTGTATGGGCTTTTCCAGAACTCTCCTGCCCTGATACTAATTAATCTCTCGATGTCAAGTACTCAAAAACATCCCTGGAACCAAATACATTTTCTGAACAAGTTATAAATTGAATAAAAAGATGCCAATCAAAATAAAATTTTCTTTTTCCAAAATGTGCTCCTCTTCCTATCTGGCTCTCTGAGCTTTTCACTCCATCATTTTTTGGGACTCTCGAGTCTCTATTGAGTCACATTCTTTCATCTTTGAAGACCCAAATCTTAGTTCTCAGAAGCATCCTCTCATTGCCAAGGGCATCCATAGCCCCTGCTTCTTTCTACCTCCCTAGTTCTGACTTGACCTTCTCCTAAGGAAGTGCTGGTAGCTATTGAGCAGTGTGTCCCCTATCTTCCCTGGTAAATTCTGAGGCCTCAGGTGCAAGGAGTGTCATTGGTTCTCTCCTTCTTTGTCCTCTGTAGAGGGTCACATGCTTTGAACAGCATAGGCTTCAGGTTTTTTGTACGAACACGAGCAGATGTGTCCATTATATACAGGCTTTATTCTCTTAGTCATGGCAACTCACTGTTATGACAATCATCGTTCTGTCAAACTCCTAATGGAGAAGAGAAATAGAAATACATCTTTGGAATTCCTGGGACCAGGTTAGCAGCAACAAGAGACAGGTAACTGCTAGCCGTGAATACTTTCATTTTAATTCTATTCTTAACCCACCCAAAAGGACTGCATTTTATGTCTATGATTTGTAAATGCATTTGAAATTAAAAAACAAAAGTGTCTGTCTTGTTCTATCCTTAGAGACGACTGTTAGCAGCAGGCTCATCTCCCAGTAGGCTAAGCCTGTTAAGATGCCTACTCAGAAGTTTCGTGAGTGGTCTGATCCTTCTCCACTACCCAGTTGCTAATACACATTCTGGGCTGAAACTCAAAGTGGATGACAGTCATCCTTTCCTCCCCTGAGCAGTGATTTTCATGCAGGTCTAAGCCTGTTCACATTTCCAACTCATCAGCAGCGTGGCTTCCTTAGAGGAGCCTTTTAAGTAACTCCAGCTTGAAGAAACCTATCTGGGATTCCAAGAGGGTAAGCTCTATAGAATTGTCTTAGCAGACAACACACTATTTATATTCTTTCTTTCTTTCTTTTTTTTTGTTTGTTTTTGTTTGTCTGTTTTTCAAGACAGTATTTCTCTGTGTAACTCTGGCTGTCCCGGAACTCACTCTGAAGACTTGACTGGACTCGAACTCTCAGAGAGCCGCCTGACTCTGCTTCTGCCTCCCTGCGTGCTGGGATTAAAGTCATGTACCACCACTGCCTGGCTCACAATTTATATTTCTAAGGACCTGGGACTATCTCCCCAACACAATGTGCAGCTATGAAAGTGCCACTTCCTCTTCTCTTAGAGCAGGAGCCATGTCTGGAAATGGCTTCACCATTGGGACTAGGAAGGAGGCTGATGGCAAAGCAACAACAGACAGCAGCCATTTTTAAATATATGGCAGAATGTCTGTGGATCACTTGAAGAAAATAGATTATTCTTTCTCTGCAGTTATATGAATAGTATAGTGTGCTAACTAAAAGACAAGACCTTCGAGCAGATTAGAACAGGGACCCGAGAGACAAATCTCTCTGCTCTAACTTTGGCAATGCTATGTTTGCTGGGCTGTTCTTTGAAAAGGCTTGTTCTATTATAAGACATCGTTTCCTTCTCTAAAACTATGGATTTGTCACAGTGCATAATGTTTTCTGATTTTCTTAAATATACACTTTGATGACAAAATAAATGCCTGAGCTCTCCTGAGGTTTTAAGATCATCTTAAATGATCTTACAATTTGTGATCCTATAGAATTGTTTCTACCCTCACCTATGCTCTACAAATCAGTTTTTAATAATGAGGAAACTGCCCATGTACTATATTCTAAAAGAAAGACAAAGTGATTAATTTTTTGCAAGATCCTCATTTTAAAAAAATCTACGAAATCTGTACTTTTAAGCTATGTTTAGAAATTACATAAGCAATGCTATTCATTTTATTTTACATAATTCGCCTCTAGTTATGATCCTTCATATGCAGAAATGAAATCTGCATACAGCATGAGTTACTCTATTGCAGTGAGCAGACATGCTCACGGTGTCTCAAGGATAACGTGGTGCACTGATGACCTCCCCAGGCCTTCTGCTCCTGTTCAGCCACGGCGACAGCTTTGCTATGAAAAGATCATCTTGTTTTCCATTTAAATTTTAAGGTAAATTTAAGATCATTTATTCACTTTCATGGAAACATTGTATATCAAGCTTAAATTTTTCCCTTATGTTTTGCCCCCTTGTGAAACGAATTTAGAGCAGCAACTGTTGTTGGGTGAGTAACTCATGAGCTCAGATCTGGAAGGCAGCAAGCATCTGCTCCTCTCCAGTGTCCTTGAAATGTTACTAGTGGACAGTAAGATTGAATCTTAGGTCATTTCTGTTGTTTGACAAATACATATTTTAAAATAAGTGTTCATTTTGATGATGTATCCCCCATGAAAATCATAGCTAACTTCACATTTCGTCTTCATCATCTCTGGGTAATTTGAAGGGGTCACCAATGACAAGGTGGGATCTCAAAGCCAGAGGGATCTCAAAGACACATGCTAGAGCTAGAAAAAGACACATGCTAGAATTCATTTCCCTGCTCCAAACCCTATGCTGCTTTACCTCAATTTCCCCAGAGTGAAGAGTCTGTGGAAAGATGGGCTTATCTCCTTTACATTCAGATGCTTGCGTTTCCTGCTTAAAATGTCAGCTGGATTGTCTCCCCACCCTGCCCCCCCCCCAGCTTTTGGTCTCCCAGAAGCTGTTTGCTGCCTCAGGCAAACTTAATGATGGCAGGGCCGCAGAGCCAAAAAAGGAAAAACACCTGTGGCCAGTGGAAAGTTTAATCCTGAAATAGACAGTCAAGGCCATCACCTGCCTGCTGTGTGAGAACCCAATCAAGTCTATTCATTGCAACTGTGTAGATAAGGGCTCCCCCCCTCCCCCCGCTCTTTTTTTCTTTCTTCTTATTTTTTCTGTTGTTTTTGTTGATCTGAATATATGAATAAAACAGAATATAGCAAAAATAATTCCACTGCTGTTTGTCTGCCTAGACAAACAGCAGTGGAATTTATACCTGTCCAGTTGACATGGTCATTCTACAAAGAAAAAAAGTCACTGATTTTGTTCTGGAAAATGAGCTTTTGAGCTTTGATTTCTTTTTAAACATTTGTGGCATTTTGTTATGTTTCCTGGGGATTATGAAGGAGAATAGGCAGAGAGTTAATGGTGGATTAACCGAGGTCCCTCATGGCATAGTGTGTTCAGAGAGTTTGGTGTAAGGGGCTCTTTATTTCAAAATTTGTCACCACAGCGGGGGAAAGAGGAAAAACTCAAGCCACCTATTTCATTCTTATCTTTCTGAAATACTTGAAATGTTTGATCCTGATTCTTCCTCTGACTCTTAGAACCTTTCTTCTCATCTCCTTGGCTGTTCTTGCTTTTATCTTGGAGGTTCTTTGTCGTTGGTGATTCTCAGTTGATTTACATTAGTTCACATTCTGCACGGGTCCAAAAACATCCCATCTCATTTCGTCCACCACAAAGCTGCAAGCAACATCCATGTGCTGGTATCTGCCCAAGAAATCTCCCCTGTCCCCCACACCCATCCTAGTGCCAAGTCACTTGCCGTGATGTTAACTCGAGACACACATGCAGGAACTACTGTGGTTTTTCATGTACTCTGTCTTTCAGACAGCATTGCTGTGGGAGCTGCTGGTAAAAATATCTGTTCCCTTCTCCTAAGAGTCCAATGATGAGCCAAATTATGAATTTACCAAAGTTTCTTCAGGGAAACCAATGCATTTCTTGGTCAAAGGCTAGGCAGGAGAGGAGCTATTGTTAGGAGGGGTGTAAGTGACCACAAAGCAGCTGAACTGGAAGGTCTTCATCCAGAATGGAAAGCATGGAAGAAGGCTTCTCTGTAGCCACATAAATGGAGCCCCCTCTCAATTAACCTCAACTACCCTATGTACTCTTGCAACTGTAATTAAGGTAGAATTACATAAAAATGGCTGTGAGGAGCAGCTGTTTACTCAGGTGAGGGTCCAGCAACCTCCTTGCGTCCTCCTTTTATGAGAGAAGGTCAATAGTTAGAAAATCCAATCACAATGGAGCTTGGCAAGCAGGCACAGCTGCTCTGATGAACCCAGATGGAACATCTTATGTGAACAAGAGGTGGTCCGGAGGAAGGCTTTCTGCTGTAAACTGTAAAACCAGAATGATAGACGGAGACTCAGACTTTAATAAAGTTATTAAGTTAGAGCATAAATGAGCACTTGTCCTAGAATTCTTATATTATAAAAAGGTAATTTTGCCTTTCACTTTTAGGTGTACATGTAAAAAGAGAAAAGAATGTGTGGCTGCACATGTTTTATTATAAATTAGAAACATGTAAGAGTATTATACTTAACATAGATGGAATATTCACAAATTGATTATATATTTTCTACAAAGAGGATGTCAATATAGGCAAAATCTCATTTAATAAAATAAGTGATAAAATGTAATAAGCACAATTTCTCCGACCATAGCACCTCACTATCCAAACAAACTCAGCTAGAGTTTTGAAATCACAACTCCTAAGAACTCTTAAATTAAAGAAAACAAAACATATGTGAATTATATGTGAATTAGTGGCAAATGGCATCTACAGTAAGAGCCCCACCTCTCTATCCATCCTGCCACAATTATCTCTTTTAGGAATCTATATATCTTGTCAAATTCTATTTTTTTTTTCCAACAGAATGTAATCTGTTGCAATTACTCTTTATTTTGCTCTCAAATTTGCTTGAAATGACCAGCAAGAACCCCTTTAAGCCGTCCTCTGCCACTTTTCCAGGACAGTCATTCATTGGGTATTATAGTCTAGCCTGAGGTAATGTAGACTTGCTTATGCATTTTCTGTCCATACAGCTCTGGAAGTAGATGCTCCCCCCGCACCCCTGGATCCTTTTCATGAAGCATCATTTTTAGACAGCATGCTTAGGTTTATAACTGTAGAGCAGCATTGCTCTCTGGTCCTTGCAGTGATGGCATTCATGCTTGTCTTCTGCTTTCCTAGGTTTGAAAACTCCTTCCTATCACATATCGTCAAAGAGTAGTAGAGATTCCTGATTCTCAGTAATATCCATCTCAAGGTTAGGAACAGCTTTAGATCTACAGTTCAAAACTGCTGACTAAGTCTTGTTCATCAAGATTATCAAAATCATAAAAGACAAAGAAAAAAGTTCCATATTAAAGTATTTAAAAAAGAAATCAGGGCCAACAAGATGGCTCCATTTAGGAAAAGGCACTTGTCGCCCAAACTGTCACCTGAGTTCTATCTCCTGGACCCACGTGGTGGAAGGAAAAACCCAATTCTTGCCAACTGTCCTCTGTCCGTCACATCTGACACAAACACCATGGCATATGCATACTACCCTTTCACAATAAACTAAATAAAAATGAATAGAAACAAAATAAATAAATAAAATAAGACATATTGACTTTCATCTTGGAGCAGAAAATATCTGTATAATTGGAGTGATGCATATTATGTGTTCTACTTAGCTAATATCTTTGGATCAGTCAGTTGTATTACACTGTAATTTGTATGAAAGTTTTTATTAATTTAAAAAGTAAGATAGAGGGAAAAGAAACAAAAAGCAAACATCAAGGCACATTTCTTTACTTCAGTAGTAGGAAAGGGTCTAAGGAGATTTATTTGGTATCCTAGGGGCATGCATTTAAAACAAAAGAAAAGAAAATTTTCCATAAATAATCTTAATAACAATGAAATTGGAAAAATAGTAGCAATTGTCTTCAAAGGGAGATGTAAGTGTAAGATACATACATACAACAATGAAAAAAGTAGGGAAATAGGAATCAAAATATACATTATGAATCAATGCAAATATCTGTAAATAATATAATCACAGTATTAAAATGTTTGATTCAAAAGAAATGATGACTGTACAGGCCACAATGTAAGGGGCATCACTGTAGATACAGATACACAATAACAATATATTTGAACAATCAGCTGAAGTTGATAATGTAATAAGAAAATATAAGTTCAGTCAAGAAAATAAAAAAAAAATTGAATGCTGTAAACACAAACAACCTCAAAATCTATCTAAACATATGATAGCACTGCTTCTAGTGTGGAAGAGAAGAAGCATCAGGTTATTGGGAAGAATCAACACTGAAAAATGTCAGTTATCCTCAACAGAATAATAAATTTAATCTCCTCTCAATCAAAATTCCATTGTAGTCTTTCACATGTATTACAAATCTAATTCTAAGTTTAAATGAAAGAGAGTGTTGACAAATATAACCAAGATCTCTTGGAAAACAAAAAATAATAAGGTACCATATCTCTCCAAATACTATATATAAAGTGGCAAAGCATGTGAATGCATCATGGAATTCTCTGTGGAGAGTGATGGCGATTTCAGACATGGATCAATGTGTTTCATGCTGCTGTAAAAGATGGTGTGAGGACATTTGATTCGTGTTCATTATTTTTTAATTTTTCAATTCTGTTTATGTGCATGAGTCCGCATGTGGATGTGCGTGTGTGTTCAGGTGCATGGAGGCAGAGGAGGGCATCGGATCCCCTGGAGTTCAGGTTATTTGTGAGCTGCCAGAGGGAAGTGGATCCTCTGCAAGAGAAGGTTGTGTTCTGAAGTTCTGAGCCATCTTTCCTTCCCCACTGACTTTCTCTTAGGAAATAAAAATTTAAACATCTACCTTGAAATATTTACACAAATAAAACAAAATTCCAGATATAATTAGTTGTCAAACTTCTTTGAAAATTCTGTTTTTTCAGGACACTTAGGGAAAGTGTATTTTGGAATTCTGGGATAAGATAGGTCTCCTTACTCATGACACAAATTGAAAACGCTTCATGAAAAAGACTTTTTGATGAAAGAAAACATTAGCAAAACAAACAACATAAAAAAAATCCCCCAACTAAAACCAAATTGCACAGAAAGTTGTAACTGAGGTTCATCATTATTATTTATATATGAAAGGAATAAAAAATAAAAATCCATGCAAAAGAGTCTCTCAAACCCACTGAAGAGTGAACCATTATCAGTGCTGGAAAGTCAGAATGGTAAACACTGAAAGCTTAGTTAGACTGGTTATGAACTAATAAATGGAAAAACAGAAGTCTGACAATAGGGCCAACGTTTAAGAAGTGAGAGTGGAGGAAAAGAGCTTTCTTTTAAAATCTTTGGTGAAGAATTGGTTCTTGGCCAGGCATTGGTAGCGCATTCCTTTAATCCCAGCAGAGGCAGGCAGGTCTCTGTAAGCCAGAGGCCAGTCTGTTCTACAGAGTGAGTTCCAGGACAGTCAGAACTGTCACACTAGCGACCCTGTTTCAAAAAAAAAACAAAAAACAAAAACAAAAACAAAAGAAAAGGAAAGGGAGGAGGAGAAAGAGGGAGGAATAAAGAAAAGAAGAAAGGAAGGAAGGTAGGAAGGAAGGGAGGAAGGGAGGAAGGAAAAGGGAAGGGAAGGGAAGGGAAGGGAAGGGAAGGGAAGGGAAGGGAAGGAAAGGAAAGGAAAGGAAAGGAAAGGAAAGGAAAGGAAAGGAAAGGAAAGGAAAGGAAAGGGAAAGAAAGAAAAAAAGAAAAGTTGGTTCTCATAGCTGCTTTGACAAGGAAGGCATTTTAGTCCTGTTAACCTAAAGCAAAGGGTTCTCTTTGGCTTAAGAAGTGGGGGCAAAGACTTACTCCGATGTGGGATATAGATGTGTGAGCAGAGATGTGTGCTTGCTGTGACCTGGCGAGATTATTCAGAGTGATAAGAATTTAAGAACAGCCTCCATTAGATGGTCCTATGGGCACAGCTGGGACATTTTCTTACTTAGTAATGATGTCAGAGTGTCCATCCTCCTGTGGCAGTACCACCCCGAGGCAGGTGGGCCAGGACTGGATGAGAGAAATGGTCAAGCCAATAAGTGGTGTTTCTCCACAGTATCTGTCTGCTTTAATTCCTGACTCCAGGTGCCGGCCCTGAGTTCCTGCCCTGACCCCAGTATCAGGGGTCTTGGAGTTTTAACATGACATAAGAAATTTTCTCCTCAAGTTGTTTCTGGTCCTGGAGTTTATCCCAGGAGCAGAAAACCCAATAGATCAGTATTGCACTATTAAAATAAATGGGCCAGTTTGATGGCTCATCAGGTAAGGGTGCTTTTGGCCAAATTGGAAAACTTGAATATGATCCTTGGAACCCAAATAGCAGGAGAGACTCTGGCAAGTAGCATGTTCATGCCTCTCACCCACATAAATAAGTGCATTTTTATTTAAAAATAAACTAAGTTTTCCCAAAGGCTTGAAAGACTACTCCACTGTTAAAGGTTCATTCCCTGGAGCTGACTTAAATTCCAGATGCGCAAGGCAGACCACCTATAATCCAGTATGGGTAAGGCAGAATCGAGGGCTCCCTGGGGCAGGGTGGCTGGCCATTCTAGCCTTATTGGTGAGTGTGCATTCAACCGAACCATGCTGACTCAAGGAATAAAGTCAAGAGCAAAAAAAGGAGACTTTGAGTCTCTGCAATGCATGCACATTATGTGCATGCACGTCTTCCCATACTCCTGTGAACATGCACACAGACATATACGCACACCACATGCATGTACACATCAAAGAGAAAGAACTTGCACAAAATAAAACAGTATACTACTTAAAATACACAACCAATGTAAGTGCAAAGATAAAATATCTACACCTACCCAAATCAATAAACCAAAAAAATGGTCATTTTATTCTTAGGGATGGAGAAGATCAAAGATTACCATAAAGAGTGAGATAACTCTATTTTTATTACTCAGTATTTTTTACATCCACTCAAGTGACACTGTTGCAAATGGAAATATTTTTAATTTTTTATAAAGAAAAATTAGCAGATATTTGTTCTACAGCAATATGCAATATATGTAACATTCATATAAATTAAGGATTTCAAAGACTACTTTATTAATTAATAATAACATAAATATTGTCATTTCTACTTTTACGTACATATGTATATCCTTATGTAGCTGGTTCTGTAGAAAATTACTGTTTAATTATGCATATTTAACGTTATGTAATATTTGTATTCCTAAAAAGTGGAATTTAAATATTATCCTGAATTAAATAACATTATAAATATACTCACAGAGTGGTTATTTAGTAAAATATCTTACAGTGAGTTATTTTGAAAAGTGATATGGACCCCATAAAACTTGAGTTGTGAGTGTGAATTTTATGCATCCTCATTACAGAGTGGAAGACAGCTCAGAGAGTCCGTTTGTGACCCTTCTCTCTGTGAGATGAGAGAATGTTAATGTAGAGTGCACTTATCTATGTAGACAATTCCTTCTTTGGAAAAGCACTGTTAGGATGCAGTCCTTTGACTTATATATAAAAAAAAATCTCCCACTGATTTCTTTTCAAAGCATCAAAACCTCCTTGGAAAACCATCTGAGGGAAAATGCTATATCAGTTCTTCTATTTTAATTTTATTGCCAAACAGTTAAGTATTTTTGATAAGTGCTGATACAAGGTGAGGATCTTAGGCTTGTGGTCAAGTCAATTAGAAGAGAAACATTGGGGTACTATGTAGGGTTAAGCCAGCCCCTTTAGGGGGCAGGTTTGCCTCTGGCGAATGCGTATGGATAAATCGGGCGCACGGGAGGCGGCTCGTCCCTTTTCCTGCCTCCTGTGAAACGGCTACACGGGAACCTCGGTTCTGTAAGTTTATTTAAACATTAAAGCTGTATATGTTCTTTAATATCTGCCTTACATTTATTTATGCTGATACATTTGGCGCCTGCCCCGTGGGGCTTTGAGGATACCCACCCCAAATCGGAGGCTCCTGAGGGCGACCGCTCCTGGCACCTCCCCCCGGAGGTCTCCCTGGGCGCGCGGACTGTGCCTTGCCGGTCCAACTACAGCTGCAGATGCAGCTGAGATTCTGAGCGACTCGATCTTTCCCAGTGCCTGCTAAAAAGTCAAACGGGAAGGGAGTATTAGCACTCCCGGGCCTGCCCTGCCTGACAGTGGCACAAGAGCCTCTGTAACAGTGTGATCAGTCTCTGTCCCTCTCCCACCTCCACCAGCGCTCAGGTCATGTGACAACGGCCCTGCGAGCTGGCTCAAACATGCCGGCATCCCTTTGATTTGTTCACTTTGGCGGCTTTTCTCTCTGTTCCCTTTCTGGACCAATTGCTATTTATCAGCCTGGTGTCTACTCCAATTTTTGTTTTTGAGTCATTTATTTCAGACTTAGGCCACGTGGACTCAAATGGACTCTTTCGCCACCACTGTCAGGAACTGGTCATTGCAGGTAAAAGAATTTTTTCTTTTATAAATAAAATGTCTGAGAACGTGACTGTTTTAGATTTCAACAGCTTTTTTGAGTGTACCATGTGGGAGATTTTACAAGAGGTGTCTATCACCCCACATCTATGGATATTTCTGGGATTCGTAATTTTCCTTAGCACTATATGGTTTGACAATAGGAAAATGATAAAGTCTCTTAACGCAGAGGTTGAACGTTTAAAAACTATTGAGAATGACAACAGTCTTCTTAAGAATCAGTTTGAAGTTCTCCAGGAAGAAAACAGATCTTTGTTTAACATGACTCAGTTAACTGAGCAAAATTTAGAAAAGGTACAGGCTGATGTTAAGTAGAAATTCATTACTATGGAAGAAGGAACAGCTGAATTGGATCATAAGTTCCAGCAGTCCCTTTCTGTAGGAACTGAAACATTAACTGAGAGAATCAAAACTGCTGAATATGACAATCGAATTTTGTCTAAAGCTTATGACAGATTGGCGGAAAGATTGTCAATACAAGAAGGCACGGTTTATGCCATAAAAATTATGTCCAAAGATGACAAGTTATCTTTAATGGACAAACTTCATACTTTAGAATACTCAATGAAGGCTTTGCACATAATTTTGGACAGGAGATTCAGACATTGCAAAAAGCAATGGTGAATAGAATTGAAAAGATTGAGGAATTTCTAAATTCTGATAAAGAAGAGCAAAGGGTAGAAAGGCAAATTTTAAATACATTTGTGGATAAATCCCACTGGGACAATTTCCACAAAGCTCTACCTACAGCTCTAGCTGCATTTCCAGTAATAACAACAGAAATGGTGATTGGTTCCAGAAACCCTAGGGTCATCAAGGAAGATACATGGGAGCCTGTCCGTATGAATGATCTCAAAGAAATTAAACAGGCTGTCATGACTTTTTGGGATGCATGCCTCTTTTGTTAAAGAGATGCTAAAATCTTGGGCCACAACAAGCAGAGCAACCCCCTCGGACTGGCTCCCGCTGAGCTCTGCGGTCCTTGAGAGTGGACCGCAATTGAAATGGAAATGCTTATTCAGGCAAGAGGCTAGACTTTTAGAACAGCAGGAAAAGGTGAAGGGAATTGACATTTCCCTAGATAAAATTCTAGATGAAGGACTCTTTTCTGACCCTCAGGAACAAGCTAATTTGGATGAAGACACACTCTTTTTGTGCACTACAGCAGCCTTAAGGGCTTGGGACAGGGTACAAGACCCAGGAC
>NW_004949138.1:1690888-1703384 GCF_000317375.1 Microtus ochrogaster | reverse complement strand
AACACTATACAAAAAAAAGGAAGCTTTCAACTCTATGTTCTACCGATTTCCTTTAGAAGAGGTCCACAAAAATGAGATTCTATAAAGACCTCATGTTGCATTCTCTATGGTTTGGACCCTTGTCTATCTTATCCCAGTCTCACCAGCTTGTGATCTGTGTCAACTACATATTTTGCCACCTTGTGGCAGCAGGAAGTCAAACATATGAATTAGAAGGTACTGTGATATACGAGGAACTCGGTGGGTATGAACCGAGTTGCTCATATTTTTGTTTGAAAGTATACTTCTGAAACCTGCTACCGTGTACAAAATTATATGCAGTTAAAATATTATTAAATTTTAATGAATTAAATATGATGGAAATTAGTATAAAAGGCCACCATATTTCAGAGTGATGCCCAGATGCAGTTTTAGAAGCCAGGATGTTCTCTATAGCTCATTATTTTCTAACTTTTTACTAATATACATTAACTGTGCAATGAGGCTCGACTGTGATGTCTGCACACATCCGCGTGGTGCACTTCGCTCATATTCACACACTGGCTCTACTGTGATGTCTGTACACGGACGCGTGATGTACTTTGCTCATATTTACACACATTTTCTCTCTCATATCAAATCTCCCATTTCCTCTTCTGTTCCCTGGACCTATTTGTCCCTGTTCAGTTTCACATTCTTTTCCCCCATGACTTTCACAGACAAAGGAAAATACAGGATAGTTGAGCACATAATTTGATCAACTTCTGTTCCCACCATATCCTGAAAGAAATGACGTGATTGTGTTCTTTATGAACTAATGAAACTATATCATGTCCATGCGTCATGCTCTAGGCACTCCTCTGTGGATGCATGTGCATATGGATTCTCTACTTTGGATTCTTTAGCTGTAGAGCCATGTGATCAGGTGCATAGGTATCTATGCTGTAATCCAATCTTCATTCTTTTCCATCTCTAAAATCTTTCAACTGATCATAAGGGGAACTGAGGTCCAAGTCAAACTCTCACTATTTGCTGATGATATGATAGCATACATAAGAGACTCCAAAAATTCTACCAGGAAACTCCTACAACTCATAAACACCTTCAGTAATGTTGCAGGATACAAGATTAACTCAAAAAATTCAGTAGCCCTTCATTATACAGATGATAAATGAGCTGAGAAAGAAATCAAAGAAACATCACCCTTCACAATAGCTATAAATAAAATAAAATATCTTGGGATAACACTAACCAAACAAGGAAAAGACCTGCATGACAAGAGCTTTATGTCTTTGAAGAAAGAAATTGAAGAAGATACCAGAAAATGGAAAGATCACCCATGCTCTTGAGTAGGTAGAATTAACATAGTAAAAATGGCAATCTTACCAAAAGCAATATACATATTCTATGCAGTACCCATCAAAATCCCAGCAAAATTTTTCATAGACCTCAATAGAACAATATCCAACTTCATATGGAAAAGCAGAAAACCCAAAATAGCCAAAACAATCCTGTACAATAAAGGAACTTATAGAGGCATCACAATCCTTGACTTCAAACTACTACAGAGCTATAGTACTGAAAATGACCTTGTATTGGCATAAAAATAGGTAGGAGAACTGTTTTTGATTCAACGGAATTGAATCAAAGACCTGGATATCAATCCACATATCTAAAAATACCTGTTTTTTGACAAAGAAGCAAAAAAAATGTATAATGAAAAAAAGAAGGCATATTCAACAAATAGTGCTGGCATAGCTGGATATCAAAACATAAAAGAATGCAAATATATCCATATCTATTGCCATGCATAGAACACAAGTCCAAATGGATCTTTTTTAAAAGGTTGATTTCTTTCCTTGCATGTGCACAAGCCTATGTGTCTTTATTGGATACCATGTGTGTGTTTCCAATATGTTCTTAAACAAGGAAACACACACTGAGCTAATGTTGAGTGCTCAAGGGAGATCAGATAAAGTAACAGAGTTGTACAAGAGCAAATAGTGGAGCTGGAGCTGGACAAAACTTTAAACAAGAAGATTTGCCTTCAGCACTCTAAGCTATGGTGAAAACTTTAATGACACGTCTTTAAATAGGATCAACCACTGATGTGGTTTTAAGACTACAGATAAGGTGGAACTGGTTTTCAATTTGCCACAGCCCTAGTTCATCATCACGGTGGTTCTCATGTTCTTTGTCTGTGTGTTATAAATAGTTGCCTTCCATCAAAAAACTGTGATGTCCAAATCCTATCAGAACAAGTCAATCAGCATTTCACAAATGGAAGAAATGAACCATGAGCAACATCACAAACTGAGTATGTCTTTCTTGGACTGAGCTTTTATCAAGAGAAAGAGCCAGTTTTGAGCTAATCACATGGTTCTCAAACAGAACATTAGTGGGTTTTTTATCATAAAATGAAGGAAATTATATTCAAGCCAGAGGTTCCATTTCATAAGAAATAGTTTTTCAACAGTGACAAACTCCGTTGCTTGTGTAAGACCAGACTGCACATCACCAAGATGAACTGAGCTTGCTTAGTGTCATCCGGAAAAGTGAAACCAGTCAGAAAGTACAGAAATGTCCAAATACTTATACATAAACTAAGTACCTAAATGTGGAGCTCAGGCAAACCCAGCAACTGCTGTGGTAGAGGGCTCCCTATTCCAGAAAGCAGGAGAGCTGTCTGCTGGTGACTCACAATGAGCTCTCTCAGAAAATTCTGTCTGTCAAATGGAACAGTTTCACTGCAGATTGGGACTCATCTTCAAAGGCAGCTCAGAGCCAGCCCAGGTCAGAACAGGTGCTCACATGCACAGTGCCCTTGCTTTAATTAAGGACAACTGCCAAGGACCATTTTAGGTTCAGTACTAAACCACACACAGCATACAGTACTCCTGAGAACATACCCTAGCACTTAGCTCTCTAGACATCATTTCCAGGGAGAGCAGCCTAATACAGGATGCTAGAGACTGACATTAGAAACATTCTTTTTCTATAACTTTATATAGTAGAGTCAAGAGATACCTAAATTTCGCAAATCAGAGTACCAGTAGTAGAAAAAGATGATTTAACGTTAGGAAAGAAATCTATAAATAAACATGGAAGCTGATTTCAGCAAAACTGTAGTTATTAGACTGTGGCCTGAATAACACACATTTCCCTAGCACCTTTTGTGGTTGTTGGACATATGTGTTCACAGCTTTGAGAGTTGAAGGAGAAGGACCTATTTGAGTGTTTACATTTATCTCTTCAAATGTAATGTTCTATGATATGTAAAGAGCCAGCATTGAACCATCTAAAGTTGAAAATGAGCAATGTGTGACCACAGACATCAAAGAAAAAAAGGGTCAAAAGCATGGCCTTGACTATAAGTCAAGGAGAGAAGCTCCATGGTCAGGTACATACTTGTCACATATGAGACCCTGAGCTCAATCCCAAGCCCCTCTAATGTGTAAATAAATTATTAGTCAAGGGTAAGGAGACTGCAGATTGATACAGTTTAATGACCTCTTCTAACGTGCCTCCTAACCCTCGTGCTCACAAGTCCAAAGGGAGCCCAGGAGGCTAAGAAGAGAAAATTCTTCCAAATAGTTCTGACTGCCATGATAATATCAAAAGAAGTCTGTGTTCACTTTTTAAACCTTCCAGCTGAACTGAGAGAAAAGTCAAACAGTAAAGAAAACCCTAATAGCAGGTGCATAACAGTACGAAGGGGAGAGAACAGTGTTGGTACAGACACAACCCAGTTTGACCATTGTTGTTCCCAATCATAGTGATACATATGCACATCCATATAAACACACACACACACATGCATAAATATATATGTGCATGTACACACATACCATTTTTTAAAATACAGTAACACAAAAATGGGGAAGCCACTCAAAGCACAATCCTTAAACATAGAGGGGTAAGAGAAACAGACTTCTGAGCTAGGTATGGTAAAACATGGTCGTAATGCTAGCATTCCAGAGGCTGAGGCAAGAGTATTATAAGTCCAAAACAGAAGGAAAAAAAAAGAAGAAGGAAGATGGGGGATTGAAAAAAGGAGAGAGGAAAAGAGAAAAGATGAGAAGGAGGGAGGGAAACAGATCTCAGATAATATGATATAGCAAAGAATACTCATTCAAGTATCTGAAAGAAAAAGAAAATATTCCAGAAAGATGCCACCCATGTAAGCAAGAAGCCATATAGCTGGAGCGAGAGTCTGAGCAAATACCGGAGGAAGATGAGAAAATGGAATAAAGGAAGAAAAGAAAGAAAAGAAGGAGCTGAGAAGAAGAAAATGGTGAGCTGATGAGCTGTAGAGAACTTATTCTCCATTGTTGGGGTAACATTCAAAAATCAATCAACATAATTCATCATATTAATAAAATAAGAATTGAAAACCGTTTGACCAGATTGTGTCAACAGAATCAGGAAATCTATTCAAACAACTCCAACACCCAGTCAGGACAGAATTGCTCAGCAAACAACACTGAACAACCCTACCCTAACCACGCATTTCTTGGGTGGTATTCATAAAATGTTCTTGAAAACCTGGGAAACAGAGCCAAAGAAGAGACATGAGAAGAAAACTCACCAAGCCGTACACATTATCCATCACATTCTCATCTTTACCAAGGTCCAGTGCATTCATTTGAGTGTGAAAGGCTTGGTCTGTTGAGCACAAACAGTATTTAAAAATCACTCAGAATCACTTACTTCATTTTTACAAAATTTGTATAATTTTCTATAACCCCAGAACTCTATCTATCTTCTTTATTCTGGTTCCCAATATTTTTTTTAGGATTTGCTTTTCATTTTATGTGGTGCATGTATTGTGTGAGGGTGTGTGAACTTGTGAGTGCAGGTACCACAGAGGCCAACAGAGGGCGTGAGGCCCCTTGGAGCTGGGTTACAGGCAGTCTGCCATGGGTGCTGGCACTTCTGGGCCATTTCTGCACTCTCACCAGTTATATGTTTATCTTTCTGTTGTTATTTTTCTGGCTTTTATACATATTGTTATTTGTTTTCTTTGGCTATAAGCACCTTGGCAACAGAACTGTGTGCTCATCTTTTTCTTCACATGGAGCTTGGATGCAGAGATTCCCATGGCTGCTTCTCAGTAAGAACTCATCAAATAGTGGACCAAGATGTCACTCTACAGGGCAGAGTATGAGCCAGAAAAGAGGCTTGTGTCCTTAGCCGGCCTCAGTCTTGAATTTCATGTCTGCACAAGTCTCCACTCCTTCATTTTTAGTGTCCTTTCCTCTCAAATTAAAAAATTGAAATTCATTATAGGGTCTTAAGATTTCTCCCAGCTGTGAATTTGTATTTTGTTATGAATTTTGAAGCTGAACTTGGAAATGACTTGTCTCTTGCATACATGAACAATGCCATGGCTGTCACAACCAGACATTGTTTTCACCATCATGCTACAGATGAGGCAGAAACTACTTCCAGGTCCCCAGTAAAAACTGACTATAGCAGAAACAGGTGTTTAAAGTAGGGCATCTTATAGGACTTCCCACATCTTGTGGTAAGGCCAAAGAGCAGAGGAACAAAGAAATTGGGGTAAGATAAGAGTGTCACAGGTGTGCCTGCAGTTAAGGGGTGTGGTGCTGTAGAGCTCACAGACCTGGGAGGGGAGGAAACAAAGCTGCACCCCCCCACACACTCTCTTTTTAGAGACTGGATTTACATAGGAACTGTTTCCAGTGTGGGACCAGCCTAATGATTTTATCTCATTCTCTATCTGACTTCCCTCCAGTGAATCTTGTAAAGGAACCAGCTACCTGATCCTTTAATCCAGCTAACATTTTATAAAAGAAGATTCAAATTAGTTTTGCTTATTCCAGATGCTTTATATGCAAATGAACCTCAGAGTTGATGGCTGAGTCTAAGCAGACGCCATGATGTGTTGGAGCAAATACTCCCACCTGACAGCTTTCCCCAAACAATGGTGTTGTTCTTCTTCTCCATGTTGCTGGAGGCTCCCTCCTCCTATGGGAAGGCTTTGAGAATGCTCAGGTATCCACTGTGCAATTCTTTGATTCCCTAGGATGAACTCCAGATTTTTTTGTCTGTGTAATTGTCTTCCACTTTCCCCAAACAACATGTGGATCACTACCCCGCCTTCTATAAAAAGCATTACCTATGCAGTATTAATCAGAGTTTGCAAGTCAAATATTAAGATCATTCCTTGGGGTAATTGGATGGTACAACACTGCCATTTGATTTTCCCCTTTGCAACTCTAACTAGACAAGAGAGACTGAAAACGTTGAGCTAGAAATGATTTATTTAAAGCCACAAGCCAACACATGTAGACTCTGGCTAAAGATTGCTAATCTCCTTCTAACAAAAGTGGCATCTTAATGCATAGAGGTATGACACTCCAACCTTGCCTGTGGGCCAGTCCTTCCTTTCTCCCATGTAGCCTGGCATTTGCCCTCCAGCATTCCCACGGTGCTCCACTCCAAACGGAAGTGCTCTTAATTTCAAATGATTTATTGGGGACAAGTGGGAGGCCCATTCAACCTATGTCTGTTTGTATTTGGCTTCTCATGTCTCTGGGGGTGACTAAAAGAAGATATCTTATACTATAAAGTGGGAATGGGTAAAAGAGAGCAGTTAAGTCCAAGGACAGCAACTAAATTGCCAACTGTCAGGGGAACAGTTACAGTTCCCTCGGAGTGATTTGTTGCAGGTTGGTCCAGTTGGTTTTTCAAAGTGGAGGACTAACCCTGGTGAGACAAGACAGTGCCAACCTAGTGGCACTGACCAATGTTTCTGCTCAGTCCTCTCCCACAACATGGCTTGTAAAAACTACAGTTTCTACACACCACAGAGATTACATCTTTTTGTGTCTCTAGCATTTGTCTATGAGCTACTCATAAGAAAGGTCTTAAGTTTAATGTTCTGATAATTCTGCAGAATGCCAAACAAATAATAGATACTCAAGAAAAATATTAACCATGTGGAAATTAGTTCCAGCCATACTTCAGCTAAAGCATTTGCAGCTTCCTGAAGAGGGTGCTATATTAATTAGAAGTCTGACTCGAGCACACTGTTGGAGCTTTCACCACCGGTTATTCGTGCATAGAATCTCAGCTAGAAGCAGAAGCACTGAACATCCCCACAGAACTGTCTGAAGAAACGGGAATGTTCTATATCTGGGCCATCTAATACAGTGAACACTCGGCAGTGTAGCCAAGGGACACTTGGATTTCAGTGCTACTTATTAGTTTACATAGATGCACGGGACTTAAAGATACTCACGGAACAGCATAGGTTTGGAGATGTCCCCAGGAATAACTTTTTGATGCTTTGTAGAGGAAAAAGTGTGGGTGCCCATGTGTGAGTGTGCACTTGCTTTGTTATAAGGGACCACTGTGCAGCTCAGGCTTCGCACAGCAGGGGTAATAGGAATATGTCTTCTGAGAAAGGCAGCCCTCAGCTGGAGTCTTTGGCTTTGCCCTCACTATATGACCTTGATGTTATTATTGGCATGCAGAGTTGCTCATCCTGCCAAGCATGTCAGGATGAAAACCTCAAATTTTTGAAGAAGATAGAATAAAATGTCAACATCATTCTAAAAATGAGTTGTTGATGAGTGGCATCTCCCTAAGAGAAAAAATCTATATGATTTTAGGCAACACACACTCACATGCACATGCATGCACACACATACAACACACGCCCAAGGATTCACACATGCACATGCACAAACCCATACATACTTGCACATGAGTGAGCACACCCGAACTACATGCTGCAGTTACAATGAACACACATCCTAGCTGGTGTAGTTGCAGTTCCCCTCCCTTGGTAAAAGCGTGCTTGTATGCGCGCCTCCGACTGAATGCCTCTGCCTCAGCAGCCAGCTCACTGCTTGGTGAGAAGAGCTCTTCAACAGCTTCATCTTTTCTTCTCTTTGTCTTGTTTTTATTGAAAAAGAAAGTAGTTTTTCAAACAATGCATTCTAATCACAGTTTCCTTTCCCCCAAGCCTCCCTCTGGCTTGGACAGGGTGTGGTACTGGAGCTGGGAATAGTGTGGGGTATCCTCTGATCAGAACTACCATGTTTCAGTCTGCTGAGATCCAGTGACTAGAGTCATCAGATGTGATAGCAAATGCCCTTATTCACTGAGTCATCTCTCCAGCCCAACCCCCAGTTTTTATCAAAAACAACCTTATAAAGCTGCATTCTTGAAGTGCTTTTTCCACATCGGTGTCCATGTTTTTACTGAGCATTGCCTGTAGCAGGGTTTTATTAGAAAGAGGTGTTCATTTGTGATTCTGGCCTTGCTGTCCCCTGCCCTGACAACCTGAGCATGGCCACCCCCTGGTCCCTGGCCTTTAAGACTTATAAAAGAGCCTGAGGAAACTGAGCTCATCATAGAGTGGACATTCAGACTGTCATCAGTTCAGTTCCCTGGGCACTCCGACTGCACCTCCCCCACCCCTGGCCTCACCATCCCAGGCCTCTGTGTTATGGAAAAGAAACTTGGTTTGGCTCCCTTTCTTACATGTACCTTCAGGTACGCGGTTAGAAAAAAAATAAATAAATAAACCCTCCTCTGGCTTCTTCTCTCCTAACTCAGAACAAAACACGTTCTCACACTGTAACACCTGCACATTTTTAAGTCTATCAACCAGAAGGGGTTGGTCCATTAATCAACTGAAATCGACAGAAGTGTTAGCATTCTTCAGATGCTAGCTGAAGAACACCATGGTCAGAGATCGCTATCTACCTTTTCCTCTCCTTGCTGGAGGCACCAAAGGAAACAAGCTCCTACCACTGGTACCTCTGCCGCACTGCTTGGCACCTCAACACTAATAATCCACGGTCGTGCTTCTTGGGAAACATAAATAAAAACAGAACGTTTGGACAAGTTTAACTCTGCTGCTTTAAATACTGCCAGACAGCCAAACTAAGCTCCTGAGAACTTTTATTAAACAAATAAATTCTCAAATCTAGGAAAAGGTTGAAATTATTGAGAAATGAAGAATACAAACTTCAACACCTGCCTATGTTGGGCTCTAAGAGCCCAACCTTCAAAGACTTAACCAGTTATTGTTTGAATCTGAAATGCTCATTATGAATGCTCATCCTACTACATCAAGATGCAGTGCTATCTCCAGGGATGGGGTCTTGCTGGTGAAATTAAGTTACTAGGGATGGGACACAGGTCTCTGTTCTTCTCTCTGCAATTCCTAGTTCGCCACAATCTGAGCATGTCAGTTGCCAGGCAGGATGCTCTACCAAAGAACATGGAGCCAAGTAACTATGGATGGAAACTTTGGGGGGGGGGGGATGAGTGAAATAAATCATTCCTCATTTAAGTTGTTATTGTCAGATATTTTGACTTCAGTTCTACGAAAGTAGCTAATACACACACACACACAAAAAAAACCATAAATGTATTTGTGTATCTCTGTCAACTAGGCCTGATGTAACCATTGCTATCTTGGAATCATAGCAGCTGAGATTTCTAATGACACAGTACTAGGTTGAGTCATGAAGAGAAACAATCCTGAGCTAAATACACAAGACAGTGCATGAGGACTCAGGAGTGAGCCCTTCCCTTACTGGAGGCACACAGTTAACAGTCTGGGAGCAGGGTCTGCTCCATGATTCTCCAGATCACCTCTCAGTCATGTTCCTGTAACTAACTCCAATTAATCTCAATGTTTTAGTAAGCTACAGTTGAGCGGCATTATTTCTTCAGTTGGTCACTGGAGCCTTAGATGGAGAAACTAGATTAACCAGGAAAAGTTAATGCAACAAAAGAGACCTTTTATACTGAAGGCAAGTGAATGTTGAGAAATAACTTCTCTTTAAATTTCCATTACTTAACATAAAGCTGGCCCAGAGTAGTTACCTAGTACTTTGGATGAGTCAAACTGTTGATATATAAGCAAAACGGGATTCAGGAATGAGCTTAAATTTTTAGGAAAGATGATGGACCCTCTGCACAATTCTAAGCAATATGCAAGCCATCTTGACCCACCAAGCCAAAGCACAGAAACTCAATAGTTTTTGTGTTTCCTCCATAGTACTTTAAAAATAAGATACTAAAGGAAATCTTCCAGAATTTGTTTCTCAAATGATGCTTCTTCCCATGGTTCTTAAACTTAGGCTGTGCTGTTTTTCATCCCACTGGGCAGTCTGGCTCTGGAACACTGTTAGTTTCTCACTTCTCACTTTTTTTTATTTATTTACCCTCCAAACTCTTCCTATACATCAAGTTAGTTTTTGAGACTAAGAAATCGTAACTAGATAATGGTCAAATCCTTCCTCTGAAAGGGTTCAGCAATGAGTGGACAGACAAATATAACATGAGGTTGGCATGGAAGTGTTGTGCACTCAGGGAGGCTCAAGGAATGAAGCAAATCAAGGAAACATCAGAGAAGCCTTCTGAGAAACAATACCAGAGACTTTTGTGGTCCAATCGTGTTAGTAGAACCTGCAATTACAACTATCAGGAGACAGCATCAGGAAGATTGTAAGTCTGAAGCCAACCTGGGCTTCATGGCAAGACAATTTCCAGTAGATTAAAATTTTTTAATAATAAATAATGATTCATGTGGAGATTGGGATAGAGAATCTTGATCAAGCATTCCTCAAGCACATTCCAAGATTTAGTCCAATAGATAACTAGGCCTATCATCTCACATATATAGAAGTACACAGAGTCATTGTTCCTATTCATGGAAACCCATGACAGAGTCTAATTTATAAATTAGGCACAATATGTATTAACAACTGCTATAATTAACAAAATAGGACAATATTTTGCTACAATATCAGAAGTTCTGTGAACATGATATTTCTCCATCTCACTTGTCTTTAAAAATCACTTCAAATTTCTACCTTTTCAACTTTGCAAATATAAATTCCCAGGACCTCTATTTTTGTACATTGGTGGAGCTACTGCACTTATTAACTACAGTAAAGGAGCTCAACATGGCACAGTAGAACTTTCACAAAGGATTTAACAGCAGAGAACCTCAGTGGTTGAGGGTCAGACAACATAAACAGTGGATAACAGCAGGCGATTTGGGTCCTGAGAGGGATGGAGTGGGCTGGCATGATACTTAACCATAATACTCACAATGATACACGATTTAAAAGTACTTATTTATCTTTAATGTTCTCTTAACTTTTCAGATGCAGGTGAAGGAAGCTTGTAAATAAACCCATGGATAAGGGAGTTGTTAGGGTTTCTAAGGAAAATGAGGTCCCATGATGAGGGAAAAGGCCACAGGCTCCTCTCCCCGGCTTCTCTCTAGTCGCTTGTTTTTCAGGTTTGACACTTTTTATTCGTCCTCACATTTTAGACATTTCTAGGCCCATAGATGCCCAAAAGGTGACTCAACATTTTAGGTTATAAACTTTGGGCTCCCCAGTTAATATCTTTACCATGAATCAAATTCTTTGATAAGAATTTAACATTGGCATCAGAATGTCTGGTAGCATTTCACATATCCTTTGACTTGGTTTTAGTAACCTCCTTTATAATTAACAAAGTGTTGGGTAAAGTGATCTGTCTCTGTCCATATCTATTATGCTCTATTTATGTAACTGTAATGCTTAATTTGATGCATAGATGCCAGGCATGGGGAAGCAGAGGCACAGATTCCAGCGATAGACTTGGTGCCTCCGTGTCTGAGCACCTGGATCATCTGGGGACTGTTACAGAGCTAATTGTCAGGTGTAAGTGCACTGTAGTACAAGGCCTTCCCAAGCTTGAGAATAACCACCTCTGCCCTTAGAACAGGCTCAAAAAGAAACGGTCATGGGCATTTCTCAGTGTGATTACTAGATTGCTAAGGTGACCTAAATTGAAGGGTGCAGAGACAGATAGTGGAACATGGACAAGATGCCTGACCTACATCTATATCAAGAAAAGCTTACATCACTTTTGAGCTTGGCTTGAGATGTTATATTCCTTAAACTATGAGGGTATATATATGTGTATGTGTACATATATGTATATAATATATTTAAATATATATATTTAAAGTTCTGTATGGCAGACTCATCATTCTCTTCCCTGAGATAGGGAAGTCCCGAAGTCTCCTAAGAGACAGATGAAGTATGTGTATGTAACTGTGGGTATAGTGAGGATGGAGGAAGATTTTAGCAGATTAATAGGCAAAAGATCATGAAAAGACACAGAAATCTCAAATTTGAGGCTAACCTGGATTACACAGTAAGACTCGTCAGAAAACCTGGGGTGGAAATGGACTAGTACTCTCCAGCCGCAGAGGGAATGGATCAACGCACACTACAGGCCTCACGGAGCCTGTGCACAACACTAACTGGAAGCCAGATCCCTCCCTTGGGTTCTAAACTTGGAAGTTGTGTGATCAGATGGGTGCTATACCCACTTGTAATTTGAAACATAAATTGGTCAAAAATATCAGATGGGTCCCAGCACTCGGGAGGCAGAGACAGGCGGATCTCTGTGAGTTCGAGACCAGCCTGGTCTACAGAGCTAGTGCCAGGACAGGCTCCAAAAC
>NW_004949138.1:1663338-1690638 GCF_000317375.1 Microtus ochrogaster | reverse complement strand
CCTGGAACTAGCTCTGTAGACCAGGCTGGTCTCGAACTCACAGAGATCCGCCTGCCTCTGCCTCCTGAGTGCTGAAATTAAAGGCGTGCGCCACCATCGCCTGGCACAAAAGATAATAATTTTTAGGGCACCCTGAAAACTAAACAAGAAGTATTTAGCGTTAAATAGAAATTAGAACAATTAATTTTCAGAGTACTCTCCTGCGGAACTCCTGCGCAGTTGGTCTTCTGACCTCCACATGGTTGATCCCAGCACACATCCACATCCCCCTCACCCCCACACTTATAGGCATAAAATAAATGAGGAAATAAAATGTAGCAGTACATGAAAATATTTCATAGAACTTCGCGGACTTTTGACTGGCTCTGAAACACCGGAATATCGGTGGGCACTCTTTGCCAAATTCAACATTCCCTTAGTTAGAGACACGCTCTTGACTTTGACACTCTCCAGCCGCTCTTGTATTTCTTTCTTATTGGTGCACACTGATTATAAAATATTGGGTCTCATTATGACATTTTAATGCATGTGAATCACAGCTGTCCCCCTTGCTACCCCTGGTCCCACTCACCTCCCCACTAGTCCCTCCCTCTTACCCAACAGTCCCTTTTCAACTACACATTTATAACATAAATTTGTGTATGAAAGAAAATGTTCTAGGTCTAGTAACTTTATGAGCTCCTGTCCCACCCACTTTCTTGAAAACATCACATTTTTTACAGGTAAACAAGGTCACATTAAATATCACATTTGTCTTTATCCATTCTTCTGTCAGTGGGTACCTGTGACGCGTCCGGAACCTGGCTATAGTCATAAAGCCACCGGAAGAATGGGAGTGTGTTCATCTCTCTTATCTGATGACTTTGACTTATAAAGTCATTTCTGGTATAAGCGCAAGTGTAACATAACTGGGCCATACGGTGGTTCTAGGTTTAGTTTTTGAGGCACATCCTTACTGATTTCCCTTGTGGCTGTGTAATTTGCACCAGCAGTGTTTATTATTTTCCGTTTCCCTTCATCCTCAATAGAATTGGTGCTTGTGGCTTTTTTCTGTTTGAAAACTCTTGATAACGGCCATTCTAACAGCAATATTTCATCTCACTGTAGATTTGGTTTGCATTTCTATGATGGCTAAGATGGCTGTCCTTTTCTGTGTGTACTTATTTGTCATTTGTACTTCTTTTTAGAAATATTGTCTTGGTTCTTTTGCTCATTCATTACTGGATTCTTTTTGGATCTTTGACAGGCCTGTTTCTCTGGTTCTTTTTTCTACTATAGAACAGGTTGCTGTAGACAGTTCCATTGGCTTCTTGAGGTTTTCTCTCTGGGGTTGTTAGTTTCCCAGTGCTCTTCAAAGGGTACCTGAGAAGACCAGGCTGGAATAAAGTGCAGCTGCGCCACCTTCTCCACCAACCAATGAGACTGAATAGCTGCTGAGTGTGTGCTCTGATTCTGTGCCCCCTTAGGGAGGTGCTGGTGTTTCCACTCAGTCTCCAAGAGGACAGACTCCAGTAACTATCACTTTCTCAAACTTTGTCAGCTGCCTGCACTCCACTGGCTCACTTCCCCATCTCCTGATGTGCTCTTGGGACCATAAACAAAATAACCTGATGAAACCTAAAGCCCTGTGATTGGGTCTGTTCCCACAGGTCAGGGAACCCTGATTGCTCTTCAAGCAGATGAGGGAGAGGGACTTGATCGGGGGAGGGGGAGGGAAATGGGAGGCGGTGGCGGGGAGGAGGCAGAAATCCTTAATAAATAAGTAAATTTAAAATAAATAAATAAATAAATAAAAAAGAAAAAAAACAAAAAAAAACAAATAAAGACAAGATCTGTGACCAATGAAATTCATCCTTTCTAGATCTCAACTGACTTCTGGATTGTAACTGATCCTAAAGAGTCACAGCCTCCATCTGGCAAAGGAAGCTTCCGGAGGACCACACATGAATAGTTTGAGGACAGACTCCTCTCTTCTGACCATGGTCATTCAGGCACAACTGCAGTAACAGGCAATCAGCAGTACCTCCCTCTGTAAAGCCAGGAGACCTGCCTTAGAAACAGCATTTGACTGACTGTAATGATGTACCCTTGTTTCCTTTGCCTGTTACCTCAGTTCTCAGTGGAGCAGAGGAATTGCAATAGAGATCACCCCGTCCCTCACAGCCTGAAATCTTTACTCTTAGAAAGCCTCAAAATCAAGCTGCACTTCTTTCTAGCAGCATGAGGCAGCCCATTTTCCTGGGCTTGCTCACAGACAAAACTGAGAGCCACCTGTCTCTCTCATCCGTGTTCAGGAGGAAGCAGCAAGCAACTCCCTTTCATGAAAGACAGTTGTGGCAGAGCAAAGGACCATGGCTGCTACTCTGACTTCCAGTAAGTTAATTTATTATTTAAGCACATCTGCCTGTTTATTTAAAGAGGTGCAGTGGCCTCCGCTTGTGCACTTGTGTGAAGCTAAACATCACACTGAGTTCTCAAGTGTCACAGCAATTAGTCAAATGGGGAAGCTGCTGCTCCAGGATGTTCAGGGACACTGTACTTGATGATATTTAATTTGCTCAATATTACAATTAGGTAACTTCAAGTGTGTTATAACCTTAATAATGTCAACATGTTTCCATTATCTTCAGTGTGTATATTATTTTTAACCTACTTCACACATAAGAATATATTAATGCATTTTTTTTGGTTGCTGGTAAAGTGGCCCTCTAGCAGGCTTGTGAAGGACTTAATAACCTTGTGGAAATGCTTTCCTGATGAATCTCTTTAAATTGTTGGAAAATCACTTAGTGGGGACTGGAGTAAGGTACTATATTACTATTGGATAGAAGAGGGAAACTCAAGAAGACAACCATGACTAACAAGAAGACTGACAACCCAAGATGTCAGACTGACAAAGGAAATAGGAGGAAGCAACTCAGTTCCAATCGGAAGAGCTGAGTTTCTAGCTCAAGCGCATAACCTGACTGCGGTATGAACACAGGAGAGTTACTGAACTTGTTAGAAAATGGATTTCTCCTTTTCCAGTCATGAAATCTTGGTCATTGAAGTAATATTCACATGAAACTGTAATTTACAAGTGGTTGGACAATAAGGCAGATGAGCTGCAAAGAGCCATGCAGACATGCAAGGAGCCATGCGGACATGCATCGCTATTGCGCAAAACTGCACTCAAAGCGGGTGGCGAGTCCCCCCACTTCGTTGTCATTCATCACTATGTCTCCATGGCATTTTTGGCAGCTAACTACAAAGAGAAAGGCTGACAGAAAGGACAATTCATTTATTCTACCTCGAGCTCTTTAACCAGAGATGACAGATGACCGTTACTCTGAGTCGCCAGCTATGCTCATTGCTACAGTGGGATCCGTTCTGGAGAGACAGCCTTCTCTGATGGGAGAAAACAAACCCACAAAAAGTGGGAATCACAAGACTTCATACTGCGAGTGGCCAGTGAGCAGTAGCCAGATTTTATTTGTTTATTTGGGGAGCAACTACTGCAGCCTTTGGCTGTCCCTCGTGTCCCCCACCCTCACTGACTGCTCAGAGACAGGCATAGCCCTGTACCTGGGTTGGTAAACATTTATGTAACTCCACTGGTCGGCACTATCAGTGAAATTACTGATACGTTGGGATCCTCCGTTTCCCCTAATTAGACCAGTGAGTGAGGGATTTGCAGAAACCCTTCCAGAGACTCTCACTTTAATATTAACTAATGTGCACTTGGCCTACTTTTTGATTTTCCCACTGAACATATAGGGTCAGTTTCTCATCTTGCTCTGCACCCCTGTGGAGTAAGCTCAAAGCTCAGAACTGCAATGTTTCTAGAGCCAATGTCCTCTCTCTCTCCTCCCCAGCCTTGTCTTTGCCTGCTGCCAGGCTCCACGGACGGACAATCTGCGGACGGACAATCTGCGGACAGACAGGGTTCTGCTTCCATGAGTGTGTGGGACTGTGTACAGGCTTGAATAGTGAACTCGGTTCAAAAGCTAACCCTGTTCAGAGTTCTAGATATCTGTCCACATGTGTGGCTTCTGTCTTGTGGATGGCTGTACGTCTTCAAATATGGACTGACTTTCAGAACCTTAGTATACTATTTATTCAGAATTAGCAAAAATAAGTCACTAACTTACAAAAGGTGTTCTCCATGAAGACCCAAAGGAAACAGAATGGTACACTGTCTAGGAGTCAGATGGCATTCAAATCTGGGCCCTGAATAGACTTCTTCTGCAATTACCTGCTTATCAATTAGTGTGAGTTCTGAATTCCCCACCAATTAAACAGTTTATAATGAATGCTTTAGCAAATTTCTCTCAAGACCCTAGCACCTAAAAGACACTGAACAAATTACTATTTCCATAGATTTAGTAATATCCACCTAACCTGTCATTTCTTAAGGGTCTCATGAGATCCCTATGCGCATAGAAAATCAACATGTAAAGAATATGCTGGCTTGGTGGTGAGGAGAGTGCTGATGCCTGTAGCCAGTCATGAGAAGGCAGGGAAATGCCTAAAGACGGTGCTGGGAAGAAGGGCATCAATGCTTAAAGATGGGAGTGGAAAGTGGGTATCAACACCTAAGGATGGTGGTAAGAAGGAAGGTATCAATGCTTAAAGATGGTGGTGGGAAGGAGGGCATCCACACCTCCAGTTGCTGATGAGATGACGGTGCCTTCTATCATCCCTGCCTTCTGTTGACTACTTTGTCTTTTGAGCATTTAGTTGGTTTGCATTCTTTCTGGATGTTTCTTTAAAATTATTGACTTCCAGTACCATGTGTACCTTCAGGTCAAAGAAAGCCAAGAAGAGAAAAGTCAAGAGGAGTGGGAGTGAGCTCCGTGGGCCTTGTTCCCAACAACATTTTTTTCTCTAGGAAGCCTGCATCTTCTAGACAAACAGCACATCACTTTGCGAGGTCCCAGCTCCTTCCAGCACTCATGTTCTGCTGGGATGGCATCATTTTTTTCCCCCAAACTTTAGGGCTGGAAGACTATCAGGCTGCCTAAGACCCAGAAGCATATCAAGAGGGTTATTGGACAAAATAAAATGAAGTTTTTTAAAAACTGTGAATTCCACATTTAATTCTAGGTTTTCATTTACCTTGTTGAGACAGCCCTCCTTGTCTATAGCATTTAAATTCCAGCTGTCTGCTCAGCTTCAGAGTTTTGCCCAACTCCCTTCCCTGGGCTCTGTTACGGTCTAAATTGAAATGTCTCCCAAGGATCCTTGTTTTGAATACGTTTTCCCTGGCTAGTTGTATCATTCAGGAAACTGTGAAAATATTAAGAGGTGGTGCTTAGTCATGGGAAGAAGGTCACTTGGAGGCTGGACTTTTAAAGGTTGTTCCTGGCCTACTTCCTGTGGTCATCTGTTTCCTGCTCTACCAGGAAGTGAGCACTCCTGTCACTGTGACCTGAGTTGTCTTCCACTGTCTTCCTGGCCACAATGAAATGAAACCCAATGAAGTTATGAAGTAAAAATATATGGCCCTCCCTTATTTCTGCCAGGCACTGTGGTCACAGTCATGAAAAAGTAATTAATACAGGCTCCCTGCTTCCTACAGCCCATCCTTCTGGTTGAGATAAAAAAGACAATCATTTTCTCTGGTGAGTCCATAGCATGTGACTCACGAGAAAAAAAAAAAGCATTTCATGCTGCCAATCTTTACTGGAATTGTCTTTATTGCCCTGATCCAGAATTAATTGAGGTAAATACTTTCATTCTCATCACACACACACACACACACACACACACACACACACACACACACACAGAATTTCCATAAAGGTCCTTGAACCTTTCCTGTGTTAAGGCACTGGAGAAATATCTTCTGTTATTGCTGGTTAATATTCCTGGCTGTATCAGTTTCCTTGGCAGGTTTTTTTTTAACCTGCAAGTTTTACATCGAGGTCAAAACAGGTGGATGAAGTGTGTCTGCATATACACATTGTAATAATCCTTTACGTTAATAACGTCACAGCAGTAGTGGCATCACTGTCACCATCATCATCTCCCTGGCCACCAATATCAGGAATTCTTCCACAGTAACAATCCTTTGAAATTCATACAGGAAAATGAAGGTTAGCCATATTTGCAGTAGCTTTGAAGCTTTTGTTATCATTGTGAAGAGAAAAGAGCTTATGAGCCAGCCACAAGGCAAATTCTTAAGCTCCAAAGACATTCATTTCGACCAAGACCAAGAAGTCTTTTCTCTTTATGCATTTCTTTAGCAAGTCTAATGGTTTCCCAATGCAAACCCATAAACTACCTTGATCCATAAGGAAAGAAAGGATGCTCTGAAGACTGGGGACACGTCAGCTCTTTGCTGACTTTCAGGAAGTTAGAACTAGTGGCGGTGAACACACATTAAAGAGGCATCTCACTGATAGCTCTTCCTTTCATTTCCAGGTAAATGCTAACTTTATATAAACCCCATTTAACTAATGAGAAAGAAAGCACACTCAAAGGCAGCAGAAGTGCAGGTGTAAGGTGGCCCATTGGATGGGTAGAGGAATCCTCCCAAGAAATGGGTGTGCTCTCATTACTCCTACAGCTGCATGATTCCAGAGCTTCCATGCCTGGAGGCAGAACCCAAAATACATCTAATTGCATGGGAGCAGCTCCCATGTACCGAGAGATAACTATGTGCTCACCCACACAAGAAGATGCTCACAAACAGCACACCTGATATTTCCCAAATTATCTTTGTAAAAGTATTTTCCTTCAAAATGACTGCACGGCTTTTCAGCACCAAATAGACAAGAAGTTGTAAGTCACAATTCAACATAAGTTAAGGCCAGTGTTCATAACTACTATGTGACACAGCTTCCCATTTCAAAATGTCTGCTTTTACATAAAAGTGGTGTAGGTTTGTAGAACAGTCTCCCCTCACCCCAGCACAAGTGTTTTCTGAGCTCCTTCTTGCATGACTTCTCACTGGATGTGGTCCAGTCAGTGGAGGAATGCAGCTGCCTAAGAATGCAGGATCATTCTTCAGCCCTACACATCACAGTCCCACATTTCATCGGTTGTCTATCTAGTGCTATCCTCCCTTCACCCTCCTCCCTCCTCCCTCTTCCCTCCTCCTTCCTCCCTCCTCCCTCTTCCCTCCTCCCTTCTTTCTCCTCCATCCTCCGTCCTCCCTCCGCCCTCTGCCCTCCACCCTCGTTCCTATTAGGTTAGGGACTTAACCTTTGTTATATAGGGTTGCACATGTTTATACTGACTTTTCTCTATCTGTTGTCTCCACTTCATTTGTGAAACATTGGGAAAGGTTTTAATACCTAGGTACAAATAAGTTGGACCATAAGCCTGTTTAGCAGTCTCCAAGATTATTTCTGCCTCTCACTCTCTCTGACCAACTGGCAACCACTAGTCACTAGTAGCAATACAAATGGATATACTCCACACAATCTGCAAGGGAAAGGAGCAATTTATCTCCCTTTTGTCGCAGTGTGTGGGGAGGAGTCAGTTTTATATCAGTTGTAAATCTATTTTGGCATTCATGACAGTTGTTTTTGTGCATTGCTTTGAATTCTTCTTTGAACCACTTACAGAGTAGCTCATTAATTAATAAATTAAATAAAATCTTTGACATGTGTTCACAAAAGTGTGTTTGTATCTCTATGAGAGTTGTGATTCTATCTTAAAAATCTTCAATATGTCTATTCATGACATTGTGATTGATCTTAATTTGGATTTCCCAGAAAGCAGAGACTAAAGTGCAAATTTGGTTGTGAATATTCATTGGGTGGATGTAAGAGAACTTCCCAGTCCTATGACAAATACCTGAAATAATGAATTTATAAAAGGAAAGGAAATATTCTGCTCAGAATTTCACAAGTTTGGCCCACGATGCTTTATCCCCATTCCTTGGGTTCCTACATGAGATGGGTCATCCTGGAAAGTTCATATCGTAGAAGCTATTCATCCCATGGTGGACAGGAAGGAAAAAGGGCCGAATGTCCTAATACCTCCCACTAAATCCCAGCTCTTAAATCTCCACCATCACCAACAACATCAAGTTGTTGGCCACACATTTAGCACACTGAGTTTTGAGGGTCCTCCCAGCTCTGGACTGCATCAGCAGGAGGCCCTAGAGGTGTGTATGTATGATGTCAGACAGTGGAAAAAAAAACCATGGATGATTACAGAACTGATTGTCTTGAGCACCGACGCTCAGTTCTCAGGGACCTCTCCAAAGAGCTATTCTAGAATACACACTTAGAATTGCTCACACAGAAGATATAAGGCTAGGTGGTTCCTCTGAGTTCTATCTTCTTACACAGTGAGGGTTGCCTAGGTGAGCCAACTCCTTGTTAATCCCAGTTGTATCATCCATGGCTTTATTAATAGAAGAGATTATGGGGCAGGAAAGTAAAGAAATGCTATGCTGTTTGACTAAGGTCTCAGGCTGACAGAATGCTCAGAGCCACTGCACTAAGCCCAGGCAGGCTTAGGCAGTGTGGAGCAGGGCACCCAAACAAATGGATGGCCAGTGTGATCTATCTAATCCAACTTCTTTATATCCCTCTTCAACTGAGAACCTTTTTGCAATTTACCCTGGCCTTATGGTAAGATCTAAACACATGGCCCGAGTCTCATCTGCTACATCTCTCCTCTTCACACCTTCCTCCTCCATCTTTCCTCAGACACACGCTATCTTCCTTGATACAATTTTAACTCTTTGTTGCATTTCTTCATCCCATATAGCTAATTCATCTTTAACTAGCACCAGAAGTATCGAATGGCTACCCATCATTTTTTCCATCCTTTGCTAATATATTCTAGCTTCTGACTTAACGTCATTCTTCCATAATTTGCTTTTCTTTATCATAGCATAAACTACACTGGGTTACATTTGTACATTTCTCTTTTCTCTTCCTCTCCTCTAGCAAGAGTTCTTGGGGGAAAGAAATAATACCTATGCATCCTCATAGCACCAGTGTTGAACAGCTTCTTAACCAAAGCAGGGGCTCAAAATAAAATATGTTGACTTAGTTAAGTACCTGTTCTGCTGTGTAATGTGACAAGTTTGCATTAGTCAGGATAAGTCCATCAAAACTTCAGACCTTTTAATATATTTGCCATTCACCCCAGGTATCAGTCGCATGTGTGCAGAAGTCCTCTGCTTATGACAGTTACTCGGGATTAGCAGTTATCAATGTATCTCAGCATGTGACCTCACTTAGAAAGAGGACTGCAAGCATCCTCAAGAATGGAATGATATCTGAATTTTATGGCACATCCAAAGGCACCTGAAACAGAGACTAGAATGCATGCAGTATATTTGGTGAATGATTTCAGGAAGCAATGTAAAGGATATGAAAAAATGATACAGGGGAGGTAGAAAAGAAGGAAGGATGCAAAGATGGAAGGAGGGAAGGGAGAACTGAAGGAAATGAATTCTTGCTAAGAGTACCAGGGTTCAGTCACCAGGACTCCATGCAGAAGTTTAGTCCATGCTGTCCTGAGAAGGCAGGTAGGCTTGCCTTTATATGTGACTTATGAATTTTCTCTTGTAGTTTTCACTATCCTCTTTTTGTCCTGAATATTTAGTATTTTAGTTATAATCTGTTATGGGGAATTTCCTTTCTGTTTTCTGTCCATTTGGTGTTCTGTATGCTACTTGTACCTGTATGGATATGTCTTTCATTATCTGGAGAAGTCATCTGTGATCCTCTTAATATATTTTATTAACCTGGGATTCTTCATCTTCATCTCAGTCTTTCAGTTGAGTGTTTGATTTTCTCAGTGGAAACTTGGAATGCCAGAAGAGCCTGGAGCAAGGTACTTTAAGTCTTAAAGGACCACTGACACCAACCTAGACTGCTGTACCCAGCAAAACTACCTGCCGTGGTTGATGGAGAAAGAAAACAATTCCATGTTATAAAAAGGCTAAACTAATTCATTTCCACAAAAATAGCCCTCCAGAGAACACTAGGGTCAATATTTCAAACTGAAGAGAGGAATGCGCATATCCAAGAGTCTACAGAAAGAAAACAAATGAAGCTGTAGTAACTGAAAGAGAAAATAGGGTGAAGAATACAGACAACAATTTAAAAATGGCAATCAACATACACCTTGAAATAGTAAGTTCTAACTATTAATGGCTTCAACTCCCAAATTAAAAGATATAGATCAGCTGAACGACTTAAAAAACAAAATCCATCTTTCTGCTGTCTATAAGAAACTCACCATAAAGGATACATACAACCCTACCTAAAATAAAAAGATGGAAAATGTATAATGTATTTTAAACAATTAGGACCAGGAAACAATCTGGTACTGGCATTCTAGAATCATATATGCTCATATACATCAAACGCATAGTTACATTCATAAATATATAAATAATACACACACATACATACCAAAGTCTGGTGCACTGAATTTCATTAAATTAATGAAATGAAATTAAAGGCATATTAATATCAACCCAATGAAGGTAGGTGATTTCAATAGTCCAATTCCTCCAATAGACAGATCATTTAGACAAAAAATAAACAGAGAAACATCAGAATTAAATTGCATTATCCATAAATGGACCTAACAGATATCTATAGACTGCTCCACCCAAATGCATGTACAATTCTATCCAGTAGACCATGGAAGTCTCTCTAAAATATACCAAAAACTGGGGCACAAAAGAAATCTCACCAAATTAGGGAAAATGTAATATCTCTGTGTATACTATCTGTAGTGGTTTAAGTGAGAAAACTCTCCACAGTCTCATGTGTTTGCATACATGGTTGGTTGAACTGTTTGGGAAGGGTTAGAAGTCTGGCCATATTTGAAGAGGTATGTCACAGGGAAGCTTTGAGTTTTCCAATCTATGCCATTCCCAATCAAAGCTTTCTCTCCACCTCACTGTCTCAAGTTTTTGCATCAGATATAAGCTCTCAGCTAATGCTCTAATACCATGCCTGCCTTTCTTCTGCTGTGCTCCCAACCTTGATGGTCAGAGAGTCACCTCTGACTCTGTTGTGTCCCATTAAATATTATTTTTCTAAAAGTTTCCTTGATCGCGGTGCTTTGTCACAGCAGTAGAAAAATAACTAAAACACTATCTGATGCAATACAATAAAGCTTAAAATCAGCAGCAAATAAATCCCCAGTAATTACACAAATTCATGAAGACTAAACAATACATTACTGAACAATGAATACATTTAAAAAAATAAAGAAATAAATCAAAACATTCTTGGAATTAAATGAACATAAAAGCACAATACATTATAAGTTCTGGAACATATTAAGAACAGTCCCAAGAGGAAAATTTATAGCTCAAAGCATCTACATTGAAAAATAAGAAAACACACATAAATGATTTAATGATATAATTTAAAAATTTAGGAAAATAAGAACAAACCAAACCAAATCAAGTTAATGGAAGGAAATAATAATAATAATAATAATAATAATAATAATAATAATAATAATAAATAAGAAAAAAGTGAAACTCAATGAAATAGAAGCAAAAAAAAAATAACCAATGAAAAGAATCACCACACTAAAAGCTGGTTCTTTGAGAAACTAAACAAGATTGATAGAACTTTGGCCCAACTAACCAAAAGAAAAAGAAGACCCAAATTAACAGAATCAAAAATGAATAGAGAAACATTACAACAGGAAAAAAAAAAAGAACTGAAATTATAATATGGGGTTACTTTAAAAATTTATACCTATTAAGTTACAAAATCTAAAAGAAATAAATTCAGTTCTAGATTCATCCAGACCACTGGCTTTAAAACAAGAAGAGATCAAAACTCAGTGCCATTGTCCTTGGCTTCTCAGTCAGCCCTTCTTGTCCTATATGTTCAGAGAGTCCAGTTTGATCACATGCTCCATCAGTCCCAGTCCAGCTTGCTTTGGTGAGCTCCCATTAGATCAGCCCCACCATCTCAGTGGGTGGGCACACCCCTCGCGGTCCTGACTTCCTTGCTCATGTTCTCCCTCCTTCTGCTCCTCATTTGGACCTTGGGAGTGCAGTCCAGTGCTCCAATGTGGGTCTCTGTCTCTAGCTCTATCCATCGCCAGATGAGGGTTCTATGCAAGATATTCATCAGTGTGGCTATAGGATAGGGCCATTTCAGGCTCCCTCTCCTCAGTTGCCCAAGGACCTAGCTGGGGACATCTCCATGGACACCTAGGTACACGTCTAGAGTTTTGATCCTACTGCATTTACTGGCTTTATGGGAGCCTAGTCTTTGTGGGATGCTCACCTTCCTAGACCTAGATGGAGGGGGGAGGACCTAGGACTACCCACAGGACAGGGAACCCTGACTGCTCTTTGAACTGAAGAAGGAGGGAGAGGGGAATGGGGGGAGGGGAGGGAAATGAGAGGAGGTGGAAATTTTTAAGAATAAATAAATACAAGAAGAGATCCACAACCTAAATATACCAAGAACAAATAAGGCAACAGTAAGGGAAGTAAGGAAACTTCTGAATAAAATCCCAGGCTGATAGGCTCACAGAAAATTCTACCAGACTTTCAAAAAAAAAAAAAATCTAGAGCCAATATTTCTTGAATCATTCAAAAGAATAAAGAAAACCAAAGAAACAGAAGTATCACTTTCAAATTCCCTCTATGAATCCAGTATTACTCTACTGCTAAGCTCAGGTAAAGACACAACAGCAATAAAACTACAGGCCATTGTCTCTGATGAACATATATAGATGCAAAAATCCTCAAGAAAATATTTGCAAACTACTAAACATATACTAAAAAAATCATCAACCATGATTACATTATTTTTATCCCAGAGGTGCAGGATATTTCAACATTTGAAAGGCAATGTAATAAAGCATGCATGGTCTTAAAGATAAAAATCATATAATAGTTTCAATAGACAAAAGACCTTTAACAAAATCTAATATGTCTTCATAGTTAACATGTTAGAATAGTTTTGGAGAAAACATACCTCAACATAACTAAGAATCAAATATACATCTATCTATCTATCTATCTATCTATCTATCTATCTATCTATCTATCTATCTCTATATACATACACATCATATACATAATACATACATATACATAGCCAATTTCATTAAAAGTATATTCCTGGAATTAAAGGCATATTAATATCAACCCAATGAAAGTAGGTGATTTCAATAGTCCACTTCCTCCAATAGACAGATCATCTAGACAAAAAATAAAAAATAAACAGAGAAACATCAGAATTAAATTGCATTATCCATAAATGGATCTAACAGATATCTATGGATTGTTTCACTTAAATGCCATGGCTTTCAAAGGTGATGCTTCTCTAAATGGAAGATATTATTGCTGGTGGGTCATCTTGTTCTGTGTATTTCTGCTCTGTGCCTATGGCCCTTTCTTACCCATCTCCAAGTTTTGCTTCAGACTCACAGTTTTATTATAGGATAACCCGACAGCCAACATCATCCTAAATGGAGAAAAATCTCAAAGAAATCATAAAAGTTAAGAACAAGACAGGGCTGTCTACTATCCCTACTCCTTTTCAGTATAATCTATTAACCGCTGTCTCTATCATAAGACAAGAGAAATTGAAAGCATAGAAATATGAAAAGAAGTCAAATTATCCCTGCTTAATAGATGATGTGATATATAAAAATGATCTCCTTAATTGATTATTCAATATCAAGCGGTCAGCCTAGACCCCTAACCACACATAAACAAATGAGAAATACTAAATGGACTCAGTAGGATGTCCAGGACCATCCTTGATAAAATCACCTCTTGCCAGGGTAGGGATGTGGAGGGGTGCACCCATACACTGAGAAGATGGGGATGTCCTATTGGGAACTCACTAAGGCCAGCTGGCCTGGGTCTGAAAAAGCCTGGGATAAAACCGGAGGACTCACTGAACATAGCGGACAATGAGGACTACTGAGAACTCAAGAACAATGGCAATGGGTTTCTGATCCTACTGCACGCACTGGCTTTGTGGGAGCCTAGGCAGTTTGGATGCTCACCTTACTGGACCTGGATGGAGGTGGGGGTTCCTTGGACTTCCCACAGGGCAGGGAACCCTGATTGCTCTTTGGGCTGATGAGGGAGGGGGACTTGATTGGAAGAGGGGGAGGGAAATGGGAGGTGGTGGCGGGGAAGAGACAGAAATCTTTAATAAATAATTTTATAATAAATAAATTTATAAAAAAAATTTAAAAATTAAAAAAGAAATATAAACAAAGAATATGAAGATGCATAAAAATAATAAGACAGAAAACATAGAATAATACCCAGAGTGTATTCCAGGGATTTCTTAAATCACCCATGCCTATTTTAGCACAGCTTTTATACCCAATGTAAATGGAGGGGAGGAGGCGGTAACAAAAGACTTTGTTAACACGAGGTTAACTCACACAGTCAATTGCTTTATCACTCTGAGACATCAAATCATTAGCATTCTGTTGTCTTGGTAGCTAAACTGCTCTAGGTCACAGATTCTGAAGGCCGCCCTTCCCCAGGTGACCTCACAGTTACAAAAGAAGGAACAGAGGTACATTTGCAAACCCTGACCACCTGTTAGGATGGCAGGGATTTACCTTAATTTCAAAAGAACCAAGTAATCACATCCTGAGTTGGGACAGACAACTATGCTTGTCAATCTCCAAACTCTGTGACCATCAGACAAGATGGAAATGGGCCTGCCTTTCTCAGCCTCCACAGTAGGATTCCATTAAAGAATCAGCTAGAGAAAAGGTCATGATTTTCAGAGACAGTGAGGGAGCAAGGGAAAAGCTGGTGGTGGGAAAAGTGGAAAGGATGTAAATACAACACTCATGTGTAAAATTCTCAACAAAAAAATCAGATTTGACAACAAAAAGGTAAGCACTAGGACACAGTGCCCATGAGCACTGCATCCCCATATGATGGTGCTTTTCATCCTGTGAGGATCTCTGAACAGGTTTCCAGTCAGAGACTCTAGCTGCACTCTTGCTTCCTGGTCCCTTTTTCGAGAGTAAACAAGCACAAGACCCTGAGAAGATCCGCAGAGAATTACACTTGTTAGGGGGTTTGCTGACTTAATAAATGATTTCATTTATTTATTTATTTATTTATTTATTTATTTATTTATTTATTTATTTTTATAATTTTTATTCATTTTTATTTTATTTGCATTGGTGTCTTGCCTGCATGTATGTCTTTAAATACCAAGAACAGTTTCCTTTCCCTTCCCTCTCCTACTGCCCCCTCCCCTCCCCTCCCCTCAACTCATTGCCCAGACACTCCTCTGAAAGGGTAAGGCCTTTCTCCCATGGGGAGTCAACAAAGCCTGACACATTTAGTTGAGGCAAGACCAACAGCCTCCCCCACCCCACATCAAGGCTGAGCAGGGCATCCCACCATAGGGAATGGAGTCTAAAAAACCAGCTCATGCATCAGGGAGGGATCCTAGTCCACATGCTAGAGGCCCCTCAAACAGATCAAGCTACACAACTGTTGCCCACATGCAGAGGTTCCTAGGTGGGTCCCATGCAGGCTCTGTAGCTATTGGTTTAGGGTCTTAGAAGATTGCAAATAGATCCATATCTATCACTATGCACAAAACTCAAGTCCAAGTGGATCAAAGACATAAGCCCAGTTACATTGAATCTGATATAAGAGAAAGTGGGAAGTAGCCTTGAGTGCATTGGACAGGAGGACCACTTCCTAAATATAACATGAGTAGCACAGACACTGAGAGCAACAGTCAATAAATGGGGCCCTCTGAAAACTTCTCTAAGGCAAAGGACACCCTCAATAAGACAAAACGATAGCCTACAGAATTGGAAAAGATATTCATCAATCTCACATCTAACAGAGGGTTGGTCTCCAAAATACATAAAGAACTCAAAAATCTTGACATCAAAATGGTGTAGGAATTTCTTCTGTTCATGTGTTGCTTTCATTGGCTAATGAATAAAGAAACTGTTTGGGGCCTGATAGGGCAGAACTTAGGTAGGCAGAATAGACAGAACTGAAGGCTGGGAAGAAGGGCAGAGTGGCAGATGCCATGGATCTCCTATCTGAGACTGATGCTGGTTAGAATCTTGCTGGTAAGCCACAGTCACATGGTGATATACAGATTAATAGAAATGGGTTAAATCAAGATGTGAGAGTTAGCCAATAAGAGACTAGATGTAGTAGGGGCTGCGGGCTGCATTCCTGCTGCCCTGCTCTTGGCTGCCAGCTAACTAATGCCCTGAAATAACAACACACAAACTGCATTCTTTTAAACACTGCCTGGCCCATTATATCTAGCCTCTTCTAGGCTAATTCTCACATATTAATTTAGCCCATTTCTAATAATCTGTGTAGCACCACTAGGTGCGCTTACCGGGAAAGATTCAGCATGTCTGACCTGGCGGCTTGCTTTATCGTGTCTGCCTCTGAAAGGAGCTGCATGATTTCTGAGCTCACTTCCTCTTCCTGCCAGCATTCTGTTCTGTTTACTCCGCCTATCTAAACTCTGCCCTATCAGATGGGCCAAGACAGTTTCTTTATTAGCCAATGACCTTCCTCCATCAACTAGAGATAATGGGCCAGGCGGTGATTTAATTATTAAAATTTCTGTGTGGTTATTTCAGGTGTAAGCTAGCCAAGCAGACAGGACAAACAAAGGGCCACCCCTCTCCTTACAACATTAAAATATCAAATAATCTAATTAAAAATGGGTTACAGATCTAAACAGAGAATTATCAACAGAAGAATCTCAAGTGATTGAAATACATTTAAGGAATTGCTCAACATCTTTAGTCATCAGGAAATATAAATCAAAATGTCTGTGAGATACCCTCTTACACCTGTCAGAATGGCTAAGATCAAAAACACTGAGGACAGCTTATGCAGGAGAGGATATGGAAGGACGAGAAAGGGGAACACTCCTCCTCTGCTGGTGGGAGTGCAAACTTGTACAGCTACTTTGGAAATCATTATGGGGGTTTTTCAGAAAATTGGGTATCAATCTGCCTCAAGACCCAGCATTAACGCTCTTGGACATATACCCAAAGGATGATGAATCATTTCTTTATTGAAACAACTCCTTATATTTAGCAGCATTAGCACTGCCAAGATGTAATCTTGAGTCCCCTCCCCCAAGACACACACAAAAAACAGTTGGATCTGAATTTTTGGCCCATAGTCACCTATACCTTAAGGTTGTCCTGTTGTTCTATGGCCATGTACCTTTCAAAGGTGATACTTCTCTAAGTGGACGAGAGTGTTGCTGACAGATCATCCTGGTCTGTTTATTTCTGCTCTGTTCCTATGGCTCTTTCTTGCCCATCCCCAAGCTTTGCTGCAGACTCACTCAATCCTATTATCTTTAGTATCCAGGATTCATCATTTCTCTCTCCCTATTCATTCTAGCTACACAGAATAATTAATTTTATACTAACAGAATCTCATTCTATGTATCCTGGGAGAAATATATGGAAAACTTCCATGATACAGTGTACTATGTTGAAGTGAGTTGTGTCAGCCCTCAAAGCCATGCATAGCCTCTAGCGATGCCAGTGATATGCATTAAATGTTTCCATTGATCAGATTTAAGCATAATCTTCATGATATCTAGCTGAGATACAAACTATGTATTTTTCAAAAGGACTTCCTTCTTCTTGGTGGGAAGCAGACTCATGGTCATGGTGGGTGGTATAATGTAGTACCAACAAGGAGTCATGCTGGTTCAGCTTACAGAGCTGCAGGGAGTGGGACATTACAAGAGTGCTGTAGTCCACTAGAGTTTTTCAGCTTCTTGGTAGATGCTATTCTATGTACATTTGAGGAATGGAAAATTTGAAGTCTAAATGTGTTTCTTTCTCTACTCTGGCATTTTCAGTGAACCTAGTACTTCAGAACCTCAAAATAAGTTCATCTGTATATTCATCTATTTGCCATTTTTATGTAATTTTATCTTTATGAGCTAGAAAGCAACAGAACAGAATGTTCATAAAGCAGGAGAAAAATGATTTTATAAGAAAATATTTCCATTTTATATTTTCCTGGGTCAATGTAAACAATAGTGAATTAACATTTTTAAATTATTCACAGGGCCACTTGCCAGTGTTGTGTTAATTATGTAAATGCAGTGTGCTGCTATAGTTCTTGCTACAGATCTATCAGTGTGCATCTGTACAGTAAATATGTTAGCAAGCAGCCCCTTGTCACCATCAGGAGATCTTCTACAACTGCTAAATCCCTGCAAGTGAGTGCCAGCATTCCAGACATGGCCTCCTATGTTCAAGAAAAAATAAAGAAATATGGAGTAGCAGACAGGATTGTGATGTTCTCGATGTTGGTCACCTGGGTCTGAGGCTCAGAAGTATAGAAGGACATGAAACTTGTATAGAGTAACTACTAACGAAATGTCATTAATTGTCCAATTTAATTTTCATGAATTGGATATCTTTGCACTATCTGCTAAGATACTTATATTTTTCAAAACAACAAAGAATGCAACTGGAGAGATGGCTTGGCAGAAAAGAGTACATATTGCACTTGTAGAAGATGGGGCTTGGTTCTCAGATCCACATTGGGTGGTTTACACTGCCTTTAACTCTAGCTGCAGAGGATCTGATGCCCTTATCCAGAGGATGAATACTCATGTACACACACACACACACACACACACACACACACACACACACACACATACTTAAAAATATAATAATCTTCAATTAGGTAAAAAAGATAAAAACAAGGGTCATGGATTTGGGTGACATTACATGTGGAGACACGAGCCTCATCTTCCATGGCTGGCATTTTTAATACTCCAGAGGCTCTCAAGAATTGGCCATCTCTTTTTCCTAGTGAATAAAAAGCAAAAGGGATTTTCTGTGTATTGAAAAATCCTTTCTCTCCATATACCATCAAAGAGAAAGCTATGTCAGGAACCTTGGTTCCAGAACCTTGGTTTAGATTCAGAAAAAGATTTGAGAGTCCCTCATAATCATGGGGGTGACTAAAATTGGGGGAAAAGAGTTAGAGACAGAAGGAAGAAAATCAGATGGAGAGAGGAAAATAGGAGGAAACTCATGATAGATGTAGCTATGGTGGAGATATACGGATCCAGTGAGCTTGTAAAACTGTGGAGGAAGAGAGATTATAGAAGCAACTTACAAAGCATAAAGGGCTGTAAGGACACAGCACTTGGAAATATGATGATAAACCTTATAAGAAGATTTAAATTGGATTATAAATTTACAGTCAAACATCTTAGGTCTGGACTGAATTGGGAATTTATTCAGCTTGGTGTAGTTTATCAATACCAGTTTACTTCAACACTTCTCTGAGGACAATGATGCTGTCTATCTCTAAATGTTTTCTGTACTTCTCTCTGGTCAATCTCATTTTTGTCCTTAAATATTTCATATCCTTTACTCTGATTATATATCTTTTATATGTAAAAGACAAAAGGAACAATTAAGTTTGTATTAAGAATTAAAAGAAAATATTTAAGTATTAAAAAATTAAATGATGTTCAAAAGGGAGTTTGGATAATTCTGGAAACCAGGTTTAATACATTGATTTTGTGACAAAAGGTTTTATATTCAGTGTTAAAAAGTAGTTTATTGCATGTTTAAACCTTACCTGGCCTAAATGTAACCTGCCCCTCCTGAGTTTATGAACCTTGTCTTCAGTTGCTTAATATATCTTTTTGTCCTCTATTATAGCAAGTAATTAAACATAAGTATCCACAAAAAAAGAATGAAAAGACATTGTTCTTTTATTAGGACATAGTTTCTGCTTTTGCTCTGATAATTTATTCTGTTGTATTTGGTATGAAATACATTTGTTGATATAAACTGTTTCTAGAGAAAGTTAAGATTAATAAAGGCCTGGAGCTATAGAAATTCCCAGGAATCCACAAGGATGACCCCATCTAAGACTCCAAGCAATAGTGGAGAGGGTGATTGAACTGGCCCTCTCCTGTAATCAGATTGATGGCTACCCTAGCTGTCATTATAGAACCTTCATCCAGTAACTGATGGAAGCAGATGCAGAGATCCACAGCTAAGCATTGAGCTGAACTCTGCAGTCCATTTGAAGAAAGAGAGGAACAATAATATGAGCAAAGGGGTCAAGACCATGATGGGGAAACCCAAAGAGACAACTGACCTGAGCTAGTGGGATCTCACTGATACTGGGGAACCTGCATAGGATTGAACTAGGTCCTCTGCATATGGGTGACAGTTGTGTGGCTTGAACAGTTTGTGGGGCCACTGACAGCGGGACCAGAATTTATCCCTAGTACATGAATTGGGTTTTTGGAGCCCATTTTCTATGGAGGAATACCTTGCTCGCCTCCATACTGGGGAGAGGGCCTTGGTCCTGCCTCAGCCTGTTGTGGCAGACTGCTGACTCCCCAGGGGAAGCCTTATCCACTCTATGGAGTGAATTAATAAAAATAAAAGAATTAAAAGACATGAAAAACCCTGTTCTGAATCAGAGTCTGTGGAGTTGCTGAATTTCGAGTGATTTGACTACGAACTCTTTGATGAACTGGAATGGCTACAGTTAGCCTCAGTGGAAGAACTGTCAGGAATGAACGTTATTTTGTTTTGTTTTGCTGTTGTTTTCTTTTTTATTGCTTTACAATGCTAGAGATGCAACTATAACTGGTATATGCTAAACAAGTAGTCTACCCTTGAAAGTTGTTTTAAGAAAAAAAAAAGAAATATTGCCTATGAACAATATTTTAAGAGCATTTAGGGAATAGGAAATTTTTTAATTACAGAATGTTATTGAACCATGTCAAGTGTTCATTCCCTTTCTACACTGATCATAGTTCACTATGTTAGGGACTAAGTAAAACCACAGGGATGTGTCCCTTACTCGCTTCCTGCATTCTTGGTCTCTTTTCCTCAAGCGTCAGCTGAAAAAAGTTCTATTCATATCAGTCATGGTCCAGAGGTGTGTAGAACACCTTCTTCTATCTCATATCCAAGCTTCAGCAGAAACATCCCCTTCAAGTCAATCATGGTCCAGGGGTATATAGAACACCTTCTTCTACTTAGTCCTCACTGTTAGGGCAGAAGTTTTATCCATCATAGCTCAGCTCCATGACAAACACTGGACCCCAACTGCTCTATTTGTATCTCACTCAGAGATCTGTGATGAGCACAACACTCACAAGTAGAGCAGAAGCAATCACTTGACCAGAAGCTGGCCACTCCCCATGCCGGCTTTCATGAGCAATGGTTTACTCTTGCTGCAGGAGAAGAATCAGCCATCTGGAGCTAAGAACTCTACAGCTCTCCACAAAGACTGGACCTTTTTTGAACACAAACTTCTTTAAGTTCAAATCACCTTACGATGTTCTCAAAAATACTGGAGATTTTATAATAGGACAATACACACAGTCTAGTAGCTTCATGCTAACAGCAAATAAGCAGTAAACTACAGAGAATTTAAAAGATAGCATCATGGTGGTGTGAGTTCCATTAGTATCTAAATAACCCTCAAAGAGAGGCTACAGAAAGTATCCTTTTGAAAGAGCCCAACTTAATCAACAAGATGAAGGGATAAGATATGTCTGAGGTCTAATTTAAAACAATGCCCAAAGCTAGCAATAAATAGGCACTAGCAGGGAATTGTGGTACAGGTACAAGCAGACAAATGAGTCAGGAAGAGATGTTGGTGAAGAAGAACTTAGCTAAGACCACTGTCATCTCTGCAGGTTTGACAGTGTTGCAGGAAGGTTGCTTGTTTCCTAACTGCTCAGGCCCGAAATAATCACACAGAAACCATATTATTTGCGATACTGTTTGGCCAAAAGCATAAGTGTATTTCTGGTAACTCATATCCTAAACTAATACATATCTATTAATCTGTGTATTGCCACATGGCTGTGGGTTAACAGGTTTTGTCCAGCATGCTGCTCCCTTTCTCCGCTTCCTTTCTCCCAGCATTCAGTGTAGTTTTACATGCATAGCTAAGTTCTGCCTTCCTATAGGTTTAAAGCAGTTTATTTATTAATGGTATTAACAGCATACAGAGGGGAATCCCACATCATCAGAGTGAAGGAGAGAATCAGGCTGATCTTGTAAAAAGCAATTCTTAGGCTTCATTCTGTGGCTAGGCTAGACTTCATAGATTCAGTTTTTCTGTTACTTAACAAGGTAACTAAAAGTCAGACAAACACAATAAAATGTCTGGATCAGGCCAATAAGGAACCAGAATATCTGTGCTATTTATATTGTCTACTTTACAATGAAAAGAGGCATTCAAAAAGAGAACAAGAAGCAAGAAGTCATATATATATATATATATATACATACATATATATGTATATATATACATATATATGTATATATATACATACATACTAAACAACAAAAATGGCTTTTATTTAAGAGACAAAACCATCAAAGTAGCCAAGGTAATCATATTCAACAAATGAAAGGAAACCACACTAAAAGAGCAAAAGATAGAAATGTCTGATTATATCTTAATGAAATCTAACATATAAATGTCAACCAATGAAGAGAGAGGAATAATTTCCCACATATGGTAGAATGGAATTGTAATAGTTAAAATAGTAGTAAAAAATAAGCAAAATGATAAGTCACACAGTGATGTGGGAGTGATTTCTTATTAATAAAGAAACTGCCTAGACCCATTTGATAGGCCAACCCTTAGGTAGGCAGAGAAAACAGAGCAGAATGCTGGGAGAAAGAAGCCGAGTCAGGGAGTTGCCATGATTCTCCCATTCCAGACAGACGCAGGTTAAGAACATTCCTGGTAAGCCAGCTCCTGGGCTAAACAGATTATAAGAAATGGGCTAGTCCAGGTGCGAGAGTTAGCCTAGAAGAGGCTAGATAGAAATGGGCCAAGCAGTGTTTAAAAGAATACAGTTTCTTGAGTTCTCAGTAGTCCTCAATGGCAATGGGTTTCTGATCCTACTGCACGCACTGGCTTTGTGGGAGCCTAGGCAGTTTGGATGCTCAACATGCTAGACCTGGATGGAGGTGGGGGTTCCTTGGACTTCCCACAGGACAGGGAACCCTGATTGCTTTTCAGGCTGAGGAGGGGGGACTTAATTGGGGGAGGAGGAGGGAAATGGGAGGCGGGAAATGGGAGGCGGTGGCAGGGAAGAGACAGAAATCTTTAGTAAATAAATAAATTAAAAAAAAAAGAATACAGTTTCTGTGTAATTATTTCTGGGCATAAGCTAAGCTAGCCATGTAGGCGGCTGGGGTGCTGGGGACACAACCCCGCTGCTCTTACTACTACAACACAGTGGCTCAATTGTAGATTAGAGCTGGTCAAAGAAGGTATTAGAGATCCTCAAAGCAAACAAGAGAATTACTCAATCTGATGCATACAGAGGAACAAAGAGTGTAAAAACATTGCTATCTCCTAAGGGAAGTATAATCATTTAGTACTAAATGCACTAGCATAGCAGGTGTCACTAGGACAGAATAGGAATGACACAGAGACATAAAGACTAAAATCTTCCCAAATTCCATTTAAAAAGAGTTAATATGCACATCTACAAAGTTAAAGAAATCCCAGGTAGGTAGACACAAATACACAAAACCTCCGCATCTATACACACCATATTTAAGAATGTAAAGACAAAAAGGAAGACTCTCTTGAGCAGAATTGGAGAAAAATGACTTGTAAAATTGAAACTCAAAGATAGATGGCTGACTTCCCATCAGAATCACTTGATGTCAAATGCAATTGAAACTTTTGACAGTAAAAACCAACATAGCAAAATGGTCTTTCGAAAGCAACAATGAATATGGATGAACAAACATAATAGAAACAATTTTGATCAAGCCCATTTTTACATTAAATATTAAAGGGTATATGCCTGTAGTATCCTAGCACTTGGAAAGTTGAGGCAGGAATTTCATGAGGTTGAAGTGAGTCTGGCAAATACAGCAAGTTTCAGGGTAGTTTGTGCTATCCAACATCCCAGAACAGAAGGAGGAAGAGCCAGAGAGATGAATTGGAAAGTAAAGGCACCTGCCACCAAACCTGATAACTGAGTTTAATCCCCAAAACTCACATGGTAGGAAAGAACATAATCCCACAAGTTACTGTCTGACCTCCTCACGCATCCCATGGCATACAGGCCAACACACTTGTACATTCGCCAAACAAACAAGAAATAATAAAGTAATGAAAATAAAGACAGAAACACAAAAGAAAGTTCTCTGCAAGAAGACAAGAGGTCTCAAGTACGAATTCACACACATTTCAAAAACAAGGAGTGGCAATAAGGAAGAATGTATGCCTTCAGTCAGTCTGTAGATAACTGTACTAGAAGGTGGTCATATTGGAGGAAGAAAATTGAGCCAGATGATAGCTACTGTTGCAGGAAAAATGAACAGACACGGAGAGCTAAATGAGAAGCTTTATGTAACATTCTTCAGATATAGACTTGCTCTCCTTTCTCTTCTAAGATTTCTGAAAAGCATAATTATAAAACACATTGGCTTGCAGTATTATGATACAGTATGTACAGCAAGGAGCACAAAAAAGAGAAAGGAAATTAAAGATGTATAGGGATAAAATTTCTCTATTTCATGGAAATCATGTAGGGAGAAATCTAAATAAACCCAAACAATGAAACAGAACTAAAATCCAGAAACAAATTCTCCTATGTAACCTTCCTATGTAACCCTCTCATGCACTCCTCCTATGCAACAATCCCAGGAAACCCTCCTGTCTAGACCTTCTACGCAGCCCTCCTATGTAACTGTCCTAGGGAACCCTCCTGTGTAAGCCTCGAAAGCAAATCTCCTGTGAACGCCCCCCCAGGCAACTCTCCTTTGTAACCCTTGTAGGCAAGTCTTCTGTGGACTCTTAATCCTCATGCAGCTCTTGCAGTCCTCCTATGTAATGTATGTATGTAAGTATTATGTTAAACAAAGGAATTTTATATGATCATATAAAACTCTACTTATGGAATGTGCTGTCATAATTGGCACATCCATATCACACGTGCTTCCTCTAATGCTCACGAAACATTGAAGAAGGAATGATGATAAGAGCTAGGGACCAGGAAAGGGTCAAAACAGTATCAGCTACACATGGCGTGATTAGCACACCCTTGAACTCAGAGCAACTGTGACTGTCTACACAAGACCTATACAATATTGATCCAACCAACATCCCAGGACAGAAGGAGGAGGAGCCCATAAACCCCCAGCCCTAAGTGATGACCTATTGAAAGCTGATAGCTCTACATAAGGAAGAGTAAGTTTTCTTTACAGGTGTGACTCTTGCTATGGATAGGTTGACTGTCTTCTAGTGGATGTCCCCACACTTATGCCTATATGGGTAGTACAAATTGGACTCAATGGTTTATTTAAAAAAGGACATAAATTTGAGAGGGGTTGGGTAGGGTAGACTCAGGAAGAGTTAAGGAGATGATGAAAAGGTGAATCAACTTAAAATACAATGTCAAAGAATAAGAAAAGTATTAGAAAGAGTTTATCAAATATATATGGAACATATATAGAATACTCAGACAGACAATTCTATATAGAGAGGAGGCAGATTGATGATTGCTCAAGGTTTAAAATAAGGAGAAACTAAGGAGTGACTATTAGTGATAGCAAGTGGCAAAACTGCCAAATTAGATTATGGTAATTATACTTTTGAATATACCTTGAATAAGTAAATGTTATGGTATGTGACTTATATCTCATTAAAATTGTTTGACACGTCCTCTTTTTCCATTATTATTGTTACAATATATACATACATATATATTATATATACATATTTGTGTATGTGCATATATATTATGTATACATATATCCCTAAATACAAACATAATAAGCTCAGTTTGTATAATGTTACTTATATGTATTTTTTCAGGGACCATTTGGTATTAAATAACTAATTAGTATGCTCTTCCCTGGGAAAGAATATTTCTACCACTCTCAATTGCCTTAGTTTTCTGCAGTTCTTTGTATAGAGTGGAGGCCTTATGGACTTTCTCCTACCTGTGTTAGCATTATCTATTGTTTTGTTTGTTTGTTTGTTCGTTTGTTTTCATTCTGGACAGGGTAGTGAGGCTTATACTCCCAGCACTAGGGAGACAGAGGCAGAAGGATCTCTGGAACTCTCTGGCCTGCCTGTCTGGAATAACAAAAAATTCCAGACCAATGAAAGGCACTATATTGGCCAGGAGGTGGTAGCACACGCCTTTAATCCCAGCACTCAGGAGGCAGAGGCAGGCAGACCTTTGTGAGGTCCAGGCTAGCCTGGTCTACAAGAGCTAGTTCCAGGCCAAGCTCTAAAACCATAAAAAAAACCCTGTCTCGAAAAAACAAAATAAAAAAAGAAAAGAAAAAAAAAAAGCAAGGCACTATATCAATGGAAGTGAATGGTCTTCTTAAGAATAACAGTGAGGTTGTTCTCTGGGCTTTTACATGTACACATGTCATACATATCTGTGTATGCATGCATTTTAAAAATATTTTCCAGTTGGAGATCTATAGTCAGACAATATATACTGTGATTATTATTTTATTTCCCAGTGATTTGATTCAATGGACAAATAAATTTAGGACTACGATGATTTAAATACTATCATTGTTACTAGTAGAGGTATCTGGAGAACATAATTTGAGTGAGTGTCCAATCAGCCTTGCTATATCTTTACCTCTAAAATTATCAGTAAAAAAAAGCATACTACCTATTTCTTTGTAACAAGCCCTCAAACCTGAAGTATCATCAATTCTGATGGTTCTGTGGGTTGATTGCACACTTTTGACAGTTCTGTGGGTTGACTGGACTGTTCCAATGGCCCTGCAACTCACGCATACAGCTCTGTTGGTTCCCTGGTCCAACTGGATAGCTTGGAGGTTCCCTGTATTTACCACAAAGTTCTAATAGATCTGTAGGTTTGGTGGATGGCTCTTTTGTGGGTCAGCTGGATAGTTTTGATGGTTCTATTGGTAGATCACTGAGATCTAGAAGTAGGCTCACTGACAGTTTGGTGGTTCTATAAGCTGACCACACATTTCTGATAGTTTTGTGGGTTAGCTGAACAGTTCTCACAATTCTGCATATTTATCACAGTTTTGATGGTCCTGTGGATTGACCATATAGTTCTCGTGCTTCTGTGTATCTGTTAGACATCAGGCATTATTTACTTCACTTGATATCTATGTTCATGTGGCAGGTGGACTGAATAGGGTGACCCCTGTAGACCACTCCACATGCCTGGAGCCATGGTCCCATCTGTGCATCTGCAGTACTCTGACTGTCCACTACATGGCTCTTACTCCATGAAGTATTTTTCAACTTCTCTCTCTCTCTCTCTCTCTCTCTCTCTCTCTCTCTCTCTCTCTCTCTCTCTC